>NW_010171482.1:0-461 GCF_000695765.1 Mesitornis unicolor
CCGTGTAAAGCTGAGAAAACTGCAGGAATACAGGGCACATAGTGCAGGTTTTGCCATTAGCATTTGGGGCTGCGACACAAATGTGACTTTCCATCTAAAACCAGTTTCTCCATTGATTTGGGGTTTTTATTTCATCTCCTGCTCTCCTAGGAAAAAAACAAAACTGCCAACCCCCAGAATTCTCTCTTAGAAAGAGGATTATGTGCCCTATTAAATGGGGATTAATGAAATGGAGACGTCCCAGGTGCCAGGCTGCTGAATTCCTACCTCGGGTCACCCAGGAGAGCTTCTCAGCCCACTTAACCCTTCCCTGCCTCTGCTTCCAGCCTGGGAAGGGGACGTGGATCTGGGGATTTTGTCTTCAGTGGAAAATCCTGCAATTTAGGGAGAAAAAGTAGCATTTCCAACCAAATTTTTGCCAATGGATTGCAGAGTGGTGGCTCCACACCGTGTCGTGACAA
>NW_010171483.1:0-732 GCF_000695765.1 Mesitornis unicolor
GAAATTTGCATCCTTGACCATCATTACGCCCCATGCATGGGAGGGGAGAGGGCCAGACTGATATTCAGACACCAAACTGATATGGTGAGCTTCGTAGCTCCTCTACCAAATAAACCAAACTTTAAACAACCAAGAAAAGAAAATCCAAGGATTTACTAGGCAATTTTCTCTACACACATTTTAATCATCCTGCAATACAATGAGCCACTTCTGCTAATAACCGTTCTTCTTCAGATGACTACAGAGATGACTCCTCAAGATGTGAGCCTCACTGGGATACATCCTCTCAGTGAGTGATGTCTCATCTCATTCCAGATAAGACAGCCACCCAGTACATCTCATGCCACTTCATTCTGCCCCATTTTTCCTACTGAGGTACTCAAATGTTCTGGCAGTTGGTATATTTAAGTGTTCTGCATAAGGAGCAGATGTAGCTCCCACTTACGCAAGCATGGAGAGAGGAGCAGAGCAATGCACTGCAGCTCATATGCAGTTCTGCAGAGCGATGCTCTGTGTTCCCAAATCAAGCAAAAAGGCAACAGAAGATGACACTAAGTATTGGGTAGGGACATAGATGTACTTCCAGTATAGCAAAAGCCCAGTAAGAGCTTGTCTCCATCATCTTCTATCAGTTTACAGCCAAACATATGGCTGAACAAAGCCTTTTTTCTTTGCTTTTACTCAAAAAGTGATGCTACCTTTGTTTGGTGACCCAAAACTCAATCATGGGCT
>NW_010171484.1:0-13454 GCF_000695765.1 Mesitornis unicolor
CTCGGAGGTCTTTTCCAACCGAGCAATTCTGATTCTTTGAAATACCTAAATCAGACAGGGCCTCTCCATGAGTGATACCATCTCAGTTTTCTTTAAAAGAAACGTTAAGTCCAAAATTCTATAGAATGTGGGATTTGAAGCAGAGCAGTTTTAATATAAAGCTGTGCTAGGAGAGACCATAGATAACAGCCATTTGAGAAAGGAAGAGAGAAGACAAATTGTGCCGGGGCAGGGGGGCGGTGGATCGTATTGAAAAAGCTATTTACTTCAGATGTGACAGGTTTTTACTGCATCATATTGAAATAAAAACTATAACTGGAACTAATTACAACTTATTCAAAGGTAAATGGTGTATTCTGAGGGTATGCACTTTCGCATGGTAAAATCCATTCATTGGAGAAACTAGATTAACTGCTGATATGGTTGTTTTATCCAGCTACAGCTTTTTTGCCCTTCAGTGCAATACAGGGGGAAGAAGTGAGTGTGCTGAGTTGTTTCTTAGAAGAATTAATTGTAAGTACCCTGATTACTCAGCTGGGAAAAGTTAGATGTTGGTAAGGTTATTCCCCATCTGCTATATGGTGTCTTAATAAAGCAGTGTAATAATTATGCAAACATTACTTGGTTTTGGATCATTTCTGATTGTTCGCAATGTTGCAATGTAAGACTGGCAAAAGCCTGGAAGATTAAGTGGGTGTGCTCCTAGATTCTGCAGTGCAGACTCCATGTTTTTAAAATATACGTGTCATTGTATAGTTACAGGATGCTGTGAGCTGAGGTTTGGTCTTCGCTGATTGATGCCTAATATGTAATGACTTGGAAAGAAAAGGACCAGGAAATTGATTAAACAGATATTTCCGAAGTAATACCATAAAAAACCTTAAGCTAAATTTATCTACTTTCTTTTTTTAGTTTAGGCTTAGTCTCGTCTTTCTTTGCTATTGCATTGAATATAAGGAAGCTAGCATTATGGTCATAGCTTTATCAGTTTTGCTCTGTAGCTGCTACTGTGGATTGCCACATCTAATTTGACCGGACTCTTCTGAGGTGTTTCTTGCAGATATGAGGAATAATACAATTATGAGCTGATAGTTCAGTGTCTTTCGCAGTATAGTGTGGGAAGAGAAAAAAGGATACTGCTAGATGAAAGAAAATCAATCATCAGGATGACACAGACTCTTTTACGCATTTGAAATTGTAGCTGTGCAGATACAGATGTCTTTTTTTTTCAGACTTTGTCTTACAGTTCCTGCATCATGTAATTCTCTCTTCCTCCATACTCACGAACTTTATGCTCTGTGTAGAAAAATGAAGAGATTTGCAGATGGGAACTCCAAATGGCTTTCTGTTTCTTTTTCCTGAGGTCATGCTGTCTTTCTTCCACTCTAAAATTGTAGAGGAAAAAGTTAACTTACAGCAGGTTATAATTAACAAGATAAGAAGAGAGACAAATTTTGTCCAAGTGTGAAGTAGACATTGCTACACAGACTTAAATCCACTAACTCAAAGCAAAACTATTGTATAATCCTAGGTATTTTCCTGCAGGAAAGGTGTGACAATATATTTATTCGTAGGGACTTCATCAGTGAAGCTTGTTATAACATGTGCCTATTAATTGTTTTGAGAAATGTGATGGAAAAACCATGGGAACCATTGGAAAACTGTTCCTGGAACCATCTTAATAACAGCATCCTGGTTCTGGAAGGTGGGGGGTACTCTTCTGCTGAAGTCAGCTTCACAGTGCTCAGTCCTCTCAGGACCAAACACAAGGAGGGTGTATTTTGTGGGTAATAAAGTGACATGGGAAGGACCAATCCTTACAGAAATTATTACAGGCAATGTATTATTAGATGGTTCAGAGAAGTGGATGATCTCTGAGGGACAGAGTTTAGAGGAAAAGCTGTTATATTTGGCAAGGAAAAAGTGCTTTTGACACAAGGAAAAACGAATGTTTGAATCCCTAGTTGGTGTTAATTGGTGTGACAGATTTAGTGAAACCTTGAGGTGTAAGTGTGCTCTGCTGGGTCATAAAGCCATTGGCATAGCGTGACTTTTTTCAGCCCATGGCTTGTCAGAACAAAAGAGCTAGTGCAAGCTCTGATGTTTGGTTTGGTTTAGTTTGTTTTGGTTTTTTTTTAAAATGTACTTTAAGAAAGTGTAATCTGAGGCTTCTACCAGACCAATCCCCACAAAGCATTCAGGACTTTTGAAGCAGCAGTGGCAGTAGAAGCAGTACTGAGGGAATCAAAGCTAGACTAGTGAAAATAGCAACTGATACATCCCTGCATTTCTAGTGTGTGTATGCTCAGGCTCGCTGCAGCAGTAGCAACGCAATACAAGCTAGTTGGGTATAGAGTGTGCTGCTAACAGTTTTTAAAAAGCTTTCATTAAGTCGTATATTGCTAAGGTGCTATCATGCCTAACAGCTTAAACAAAGACACAAGAAGTGACACTGACCTTCAGAGGCATGCTCATGTCAGATCACATGGGCTTGTGCAGCAGCCTTCTGAAGCCGCTCAGCTTCATTTTCACATTTAAAGGAGAAAACCTCATGGTTCCTGCCTGTGTTTCATAAAGAATACTTTGGTGGAGTTGTTGTGGCTAGCTGTAAAGCAGTGGGAGTCTGTCTGCACTTGTAGTACACGTTCAATCAGTTGAAAATTAATGTGGAAGGATGCAGGAGGATTGCATGCACACCCTTCAGCTGCTGTAACAATTACTTGGGCCTACCTAATCTGCTCACTGGATTTTTATTGAGCAATGCTTATGGCGAGAGTGGCACAGTGCTAGTAATTTTAGTTAGTTGGTTGTTGAGACTCCATTGAGTGGTGCAGCGGTAGCTGCACAGTGATGAAAGGAAGTTTGATTTGTGAGATGGTACACGTTAAATAACACGTGTGTGCTGTCTGCATGTGCGTGGTTCAAGTACAGCCACTAAACCTTTAAAAAGTCAGTTGGCTCGCTTTGTAGATTGGGGTCTGTAGCGTTTATTTTTCTCTGCTTTGTTTCTTCCTTGGTTATGTTTCCTCAGGCATCTATCAAGCTCCTCCTGTCTGAGACTGTTTTGATGACCTTTTGCTGGTGAGGCCTGGTGACCCTCTGCTGCCCATGCTGGCAGTAGGCGAGGCTGTGGCCAGTGCAGCCCACAGCCGCACCTTGGCCCCAAGCATGTCAGGTTTACATTTTTCAAAGAAGATTTAGAGAAACAGTTTCTCTGCATCCCAAACTAGCTCAGTTTGCAAACTTAGTAACCTGTGTTTATTTATTCTTTCCAGAAACAAGTAACTTTTTTGCATTTCTTGCAGTCATTAACCATTCTTTCTATCCTGACCAGTGATAAATAATGTTACACAGTTGATCAATTCAAGTACATATTTACGTATTAGTAATATAACAAGTGGAAAAACTGAATATATGGCTATTTTTCTTTTTAGATGATACATCAGCAGCCTAACCCAGGTATACATTATGAATATATAATTCCAGGAGACAATGTCATTAGTCCTCAGTTGCTTGCTCACAGGAGGCCAGGTAAAATGCCACTATTTCCTATTATTCCACAGATTTTTTCTACCCGTTAAGCTAATGGAGAAATTTATGCTATTAAATTAAGTGTAAATGCTGCCATTGGTGTGATGAGGTGCAGAGCTTCACCTTACATGTGAAGATAGAGAAGTCTGCATAGGTTTGGTAACTTCAGTGAGTTAATACTGGCAGGGATTTTACAACAACAGTTGTAAAACACCAGTTGTGTTGCTAAAATGTTAGCCATGGCTTTGCATGCACTGGAGTGTTGTAACTATGTCTCAAAAATGAAATAGAACATGATTTTTCTCTTCAGAGCGTGAAATAATTTAAAACAACCCTTCACGGTTTCTCTTTCCTCTCCTGACTGGAGAGAATCAAGCACAAAACTGTTGCCTTCCCAAGGCAGAATCTGGACAGCTCGTGCTCCTCACTGAGCTGTGTATCTGTGCTGTGTGCACTGGTATGAAGTTCTGAAGGACAGCAGAAAATTTGCCAGCGAGTTTGGTCCTACTTTTAACGTTTGTGACTTGCCTTGACAAATTTCTAAGTGTCTGCAGTCTGTTTGTAATGAGGAGCAGCTGTGCTGTGACAGGAGGAGACACAGAATACAGAGCATGGTACAAAAATCAGAAAAGCTTTGGGAAGTTTTGGTACTGGGTGTGTTTGGAGATTCTTCAGATATTAATGTATTTGCTGGCTGATACTTGATTGCCTTAGTTTAAAACAACACAATCTTTGCAAGACATCATTAGGAAGTCTCTGCATAGCAGATTAAGGCTGCATTCAAGTTTCACGATGCTCCAGTTGTGATTATTAGTGGGTGAAAACACAGACTGATTTTTGCAAGTGAGGCTCATTATTTTACTTTTTTTGTTATTGTCCATCATCAGGGGAGCCCTTGAATGGTCAGTTAGGAATACCAGAAAGTACACATCATGAGGATGAGGGTTTGCATAGGGAGACAGATGCTCTCACTGGACAGTCAGTTGGAACTTTTCCAGTTGTTCAGCCAGGAAGATTTCCTTCTCATCAGCCAGGAAACCAGGTGCCTGCTTTGCAACCACCAAGACAAAACCGAGAACACAACTGGAAACAGATTGGAAAAACCGAGTGCACTACTACATGTGGGAAAGGTAAGTGCTTCATACACCATGCATAGAAAATAGATGACACATAGGAGGGTTCCAGCGTGGGAGAGGAGAAGTGTGGAGGGAAGAAGCAGTGTGACTGTTCAGCAGCTCTTGCATGCACGAAACATTCCTGGACCTGGTGTTTTCTGTTGACTTGCAAGCAAAAGACACATCGGCACATGCGTGCTTGTATTTAAATTAGTAGAATCGACAAAATTAAAAATATGAAATACAAAGTATGTCAATTGAAAGGGAATGTATGGTATTTGTTTCTGAAAGGAAATATTTCAGGATTTTATGGCAAGCTGCTCTTTCTCACTCCCTTGATACACAGCTGCTTTCCTAAACATTCCTTGGCATTCTTTACTCTTCCATTTGGCCGCTCCAGTTATGTCAGCTACACCTTCAGTGCTTTTTGTGTCTTTGTCAGTGGTTTTCTGATCTTTACTGGAAGGTTTCACAGCGATTCCATCAGCCATGTCTTTGCCTCATTGAATGCTGCTGGAACAACAACGTGACTTCAGAAAACAAAGGTTTTCATAGGGAAGAAGCTGGAATGAAGAGGGTTGAGAAGGGACTTGTAATTAGCTTTTGGGATGTGATAGGCAGACTACTTTAAGCTTGCCAGGTTAATCTTTGCCGTAAGACATTCACGATTACCACAGATTCAGTAATCCATAGTACAAGCAATTATTGGAATTTGTAATAATAAGTTTTTGTGAAAAAAGTTAAATCCTTTGTACTGTACATCATCACCCATCACCACACCTAAAAATCACAGAGCTTTGAAAGAAAGACGTACCAGTGAGGGGACTCAGCTGACTGTCACCAGTTCATATGCATTAGGAACATTTGCTTCCTAATGAGTTTGAGAAGACACTTTGTGAACTTGGTCCAAGGCCAGATGAGTGTCCATGTTATAGCTACAGACAGAGCTAAAAAAAATCTAGCTATATTTATACCAGTCAAAATTGCTTGCCAGTATATTGAGAAAAAATTTTCCTCGAAGAAATTACTGCAAAAGTGTTAGAGCTAAAATGCAACCTATAGAAGCCAGCAGACTTTTTGATGTCAACCTTTTGTGGAGAAAAGGAGGGAATGTAAACCAGAATTATTTTGGTTGGCATTTAAATACACTGTGTCTTTAATACGAGTCATATGGGCAGAATCCCTAATTGCACCTGGTTATTGTTTGGCAGCAATCAATGAGTATTACCTGCTGAGTGCCTGGATTATCATATATGTGGTGAATTTTAGTGTCCAAATTAGGTAATTTATGATGCAGCTGCAGGAACACATCAGGGTAAATGTATTCTTTCTTTATATTGTATAAGTCTTGGTTGTATTTCCTATAGACCTTATGGACGTTTGAAAGTAGTTCTTGCCAGAGATCTGGTAGCTATTGGCAGTGATATCAATGAAATCTGAACCAAAATGATGATAGCAAAATTGTGGGAAAACAGAATTTAAAGGATATCTTTCAGCCTCCTGTACAGCTTAAATTTACTCCATGAAATTTAGCAAGATAACTGTCAAAAATTAGTATCTCCTTTCCTGTTATTTGGAAAGTATGTGCATGTTCTGATCAAGTTAAATTCAAAAGAAACTGGACCTTGAGAGCAGGATCTTGACACTGTTGAGACTGTATGAACATTTCTTGTGATCTTGGTGTGAGAAGCCTGTGTGAATCTCTGATGCCCTTGAGGCATTTCAAGTCAAACTAGGTTATATAGGCTGATAAAAAAAGAAATAAATCTTGTACTATTTAACATTTTGTTTTCATTTTGTATGATTCAGTATAGAATCACAGAATTATGGAATGGTTTGGGTTGGACCTTAAAGCTCATCCAGGGGCAGGGACACCTCCCACCAGCCCAGGTTGCCCAAAGCCCTGTCCAACCTGGCCTTGAACACTGCCAGGGAGGGGGCATCCACAACTTCCCTGGGCAACCTGTGCCAGGGTCTCACCACCCTCACAGGAAAGAATTTCTTCCTCATGTCCAGTCTAAATCTGCCCTCTTCCAGTTTAAAACCATTCCCCCTTCTTCTACCACTACCTGCCCTGGTAAAAAATCCCTCCCCAGCTTTCCTGTAGGACCCCTTCAGGAACTGGAAGGCTGCAATAAGGTGTCCCCAGAGCCTTCTCTTCTCCAGGCTGAACAGCCCCAACTCTCTCAGTTGGTCCTCATAGGGGAGGTGCACCAGCCTTCTTCTTTCTTCTTTTTGCCACGTTTTCCTTTTTTCCGCTTCTTTATTTCTTCATGCAGAAATTTAGATTATAGATGCTCTCTGATTTTTTTTTTCCCAAAATGAACCTGTGAAAATGAAATAATGGTAGGAAATTTTAAGTTGGAAGAAGAAAGAAAAAGTATTGTTGTGCTACCTAAGGAAAAGGAGAGGATAAATAAACAGTTTTGATGAAAAGCTGAGAGATTTCAAGGTCACTTTTCAGTAAAACTTTGGCTTGGGAAGAAAAAGACTGTTAGCAATGTTTTTAAAAGTGAAAATGCTTCCCATGAGAACTGTCACCAGCTCTTGCATCAGATTTACATTTAAGATGACTGAGCAGACAGATCTGCTAGAATCTACTTAATCTTCTGTGAGCACAGCCTGTGCCTTAAAACTGTTATCGACACCTTGGGAATTACTTGGGATATCTAATTTGTTATCAGTCATAGTAGTGTGTTTGTTACCTTTTTAAAGAATCAGAAAAGGAGTTAGAGAGTGCAAACTGCTGATTTTTTTCCTTAGATTTCAGAAAATATAATAGCTTTTTCTGAAGTATTAGTATGAGTTAGCTGGTAAGATACAAAGCCTTACTTTTGATAGAATTAAATTCTTAAACAAATATAACTTTGTAATTTTAAATTTTATATCCTGAAATGTAAGTGTGCCAACCAATCATTAATATCAACTATCTCCACCCATGTTTTATTTAAAGTCATAAAATCATAACTTAAAGTTACTACAGATCTCAAGTGCACTATTTATTTGAATAAATGGCTGAATGTATTTGTCTCCTTTTTTCCTAGTTCTTGATTACTTGTGTAAATTACCTCTTGGTTTTGTGACAAAGGAAATTGATTTCAGTAAACCCGGGATGAGATCTTTGAATTGTTAATTTCAAAATATAATAATACATTTTTTAAATTATTTAGCTGTTACCATTAAATCTGTAGAGGTTTTGAGCTCCAGGAAGTAAAAAATGTGGAGTGAATATACCACAGATCTTAAGACAAAGACTGTGAGTTCAAGTTGATAATTAGAAATGGAAAGCTGGAGAAAACTGGTCTTCAGTCCAGTGCCCTAAGACTTGCAGTGTCAATAATCTTACGAATCAGTGTCACTGACTGTGCAGGCTTTAGTTAACCCACGTTTGAGGTATATAAGCTTTAACTGCTACAACCTAGCTCTTTTTCTACGCTCTTTTTAGACATAAATGCCAACAGAGATGCAGCTGAGTTTTCTGTGCAAATTGCCTAGGTTTTCTAGGCAAGATGGGACTTTTTTCCCTTTGACTCAGAGGCATGGCAGTTTTGGTTTTTGTAAATTTGCAGACTTATATTTTGATCTAAGGAAAAGAGAAGTCTATTTTGCAGAAATATGAAGTTATTGTACTTGTAACTTCTGCCCTGCTTCTTCTTATCTTGTCAGTAGCATGGAAAAAACCCACTTTTCTGTAATCTTTCTGATGCCTGTAGAGACACTGTTGTATAGGGTGCGTTCCTGAGATAGACCGGTAGCTTTCCTAGATAAACATAGGTTTTCCAGACCTATTTCCAGTTCTATTGAAAAAGTGCTTGCTTAAACCACTTGAATTTTGGTTTTTATCTCATTCTGTTTCTGATTTCAAACACTGAGAATTAGTCATTCATGACTCTGTCTTCAGGTTGTGCACTGTATTTCCCTAAATTCTGAAGTATATTGTTAATTTCAAGGCCAGTCAGTATAGTGTTACCTTAAAAATATTGCCTTATTCAGAACGATCACACATCATCCTTTTGTTTCAAAGGCAAAATGACAAACAGGAAATCCGAGAAGGAAAGCATTCTAGGAAAAGTTTGTGGGAAGAAGTGTAAACTGTATATCTGCTTGTGTGGTTGAGAAGCATTCCACTTGTGTTTGTTTCATTCAGTGGAAGAAAGTTAGGTGTAACCTAAGCAAAGTGTTTCTTTTTCAGTTCAGAGTTAATTTTCCTGTTTGTGATTTCTTTATCTGCGTAACTCAATATCTGCACTAATAAGGCTTCAGTACCAAGAAATAATTAGTGATTTGGAACTACTTGTTTGTTGGATAGCCTAAAACATCTAAAATCACTGCATTTTTAAGCCTGTGGGTCTAGATTCAAGTGGCTGAACTGGCAGTTGTGCGTTGTACCTTGACCATTTCTCTTTGGATAAGCCCTGTTTTACTTGTAACCAAATGACTCCTGTTACTATGGGAGTGTCCTGTGCCATTGCTGTACCATAGTGGGAGGAGGGACTCCTGCCGCTTTACATGGTCTAAACATGCTTGAGAGAGAATCAGCAGACTTCTGTGCTGTCTGAAAAGAACTAAAAAGAGTATTTCTCCTAGTCTTCCTTTTGCTGTTTATGTACTTTTAGAGTTGCCTTTCACATCCCTTGCCAGATTCAACTCCATGTTAGTCTTGCTTTCCTAACCCCTCCCTGCACAATCAGACAGCATCTCTGTACTCCTCTGGGATCACCTGCCCCTGCTTGCACCTCTTATACTTCCTTTTTATGTTAGGTTTAGTTAATAGCTCTTTGCTTATCCATGCAGGCGTCCTGCCACCTTTGCTTTATTTCCTGGTTGTTGAGATGGACCTTTATTGAGCTTGGAGAAGGTGATCTTTGAATAGCAACCAACCCTCCCGGGCCCCTCTTCTCTCTAGGACTTTATCCCATGGGATTCTTCCTAGCAGATGTCTGAAGAGTTTGGGTTCGCTCTTCTGAAATTCAGGGCTGCAGTCTCTCTTTTTGCCCTGGTTCCTACTCTTAGCAACCTGAACACTACCACTGCAGCCAAAGCTGCCCCCGATTTTCACATCCCTGACTTTTTCTTCTTTGTTTTATGTGTCAGGAAGTTTGTTAATGTACTTTTCACTTACCAAATACAAGTAGGCATGGTAGCACCTTGTGCTTTGTCATCATTTTGATAGTCAATTTGCAGTGGTAATAGAAGTAGAGTTCTGTCTTTCTGCTCTATCATGAAAATTATTTAAAGACCGAGCATTAAATATGGAGAGTAGGAATTCTTAGTGAGTCTGTAGTCCACAGTGATGTTTAACCTGTAAGCTTTACTTTAGGAATCTTGTCAGAAAACTGGTAAAGTGGATAATATTCTCATGTGTTTACCCTTCATGTAACTCAAAATCAGGGATGCTCAGTCTCTTTCCAGAAGCACAGCAGAATGACTGCTAATTTTTTCCTCCTCTCAAGCCTGTGTTGCAGCTGCTTGGCTGCATTTTTTTGGATTCCCTGAACACTTAATGTTTGTACTCTCTGCACAATAAAGAACTCATGCAGACCAAGGAGCATGTTTTCTCAGCCTTTCCTACAATGCCATGCTGTACTTTCTATATGCTAAGAACTTCTCTTAATACTACAACTCAAACAGTATAGCCTTCAGCTCTCACATTTGGAAATTTTGGATAAAATCTGCATTTCTTACTGTTAAGCTTTTCCTTACTGCATCAGTGTTGGATGCTACTGTTATGGCTTATACTGCAGAGTCTTTTGCAATGCATCACCTAATTTTCTTCTTCATTTCAGGGTCACAGTACCCAGTTTTCCACTGCGTCAACAGAATCACTCACGAGGAGGTATCTGAGAGTTACTGTGACAGCAGCACCAAACCCATTCCAGAAGAGGAGGCCTGCAACCTCTTCCCATGTCCAGCTTTGTAAGATACACAATTTAAGTCAAGTGAAATAAGCCAATGTCATTGAGGTTTTGCATGTGAAAGTGGCTATTCTAAGTAGGAAACTAGTTTGAACTTCTAAGTAGTACACATTTGTGTCATAAAGTGTACTGGATACTTTTTTCTCAGTTATTGGTGGCTTTCTTCCCCTTCACAGGAAGCAGTAGCATTCAGAGAAGACAAAAGGGTGATTGGCAACAAGTGAGTGTAGTAATTTCTCAGAATTTGTGTGATTGTTCAGGCATGCACACTATGTGTGGTCTCTCCATGGGTAATTTTTTCCAAGTGACAGGCTTCTAGAGGCTCTGTAGGTTATATCACTACACATCGGATCAGTGTGCTGTAGTACCCACAAGATGAGATTAGGCTGATAGTGCTCACAACAGCCTTCTCATAAACATCACCTCTCTTTCCTGGAATTCAGTAGTTCTTCAGCTTAAAGACTGGATTCTGAAGTGCTGGTCCTTGTTTCCAGCACACTGATAGAACCAGCTCAGGTGTGATTGCCTTCTGAAAGGACACTTGCCATCAGGTGACCGTGACTTGCAATTGGCTGAAACTTCTTTTTAATACAAAAACAAAGAAGTAGGTCAGTTCACCCATGGTGTGTATTGAGAAAAGGGTTAAACACAGTTGCCATTATAGCAACTTTATTTCCACAGCTGTATTTTCCATCTCTCTTGTGGTTACATTCTTCAGTTCTTTTCTGAGCAGCAAGCAGCTGCTTGGCATCCCACAGAAGTTTCTAGTGGTGTAAGTGCTGTCACAGTGTTAAAGATGCCCACCAGGCTATTTCCTAGGGCATATCAGATACTGAGGAACTTCTGAAGCCATTTACTTGGAGTTGTCTTCTCTCACCAAGCATTTTTCTCACCTTTCTCTTTCCAACAACTCATTTGTTTACACAGGATAATATCAAGAATATAAACAATGATACATAAATATTTATTAAAAAGATTACGGAGATTTCGCTTATTCTCCATGAGAGTACTTCCCTTATTTGTGTATGTCTTCATGCTTGAAATGAAAACTGAAAGGGGAAAATGACATGTTTATACAAAAGTAATTAAACAAATACAGTGAAATCTTGGGATGATAAGAGGAATATATCTAGGGAGTTTTTTCATCTCTAAAATAAAATGTATTTATTCACTGCTTATCATTTGCTATTTCAGTTTTACTGAGGGATGAATGCCTGGATGCGCGTTATGTGATTTATGTGGTATTGTCCTTTTTTAGAGCCTTTGCTGCGGAAAAAATCACGCAACACATCTCAAAATATTTGGGACATGTCATCAGAGCGATAATATATATCATGAATAGATTCTTAAAAATCCAAACAGGCATTAGTGGCTTAATTAATGTTTGTAATATGTTTGAAAACCATGAATCATGCAGGCTGTGTGCAGGCTCATTATTATTAATCACTAATGGCAGATTTGTCACAAGTATATAATGTAGTCTCCATAAAGGATTAAGTTATGCGTGCAGAGTCTTAAGTATTATTTTGTAAGACTCTGTACCAGCATCCTAATCATGTCATTCGAGTTCTGTTTAGTATCGGAGAAATCTTTACTGAGAAAATATGTCCTCTTTTTTTTCCCCTCTTTCTTTAGCTGGGATATAGGAGAGTGGTCTGAGTGCAGCAAAACATGTGGCCTTGGTATGCAGCATCGACAGATCTTGTGCCGGCAAATGTATGCGAATCGTACCTTGACAGTTCAGCAGTACCGCTGTCATCACCTGGAGAAGCCAGAGACAACCAGCACTTGCCAGCTGAAGATCTGCAGTGAATGGCAGATTAGGACAGAGTGGACTTCAGTAAGTATGACTGATTGAGGCATAAAACCTCAGAAAATAACATGTGTTTTCTTCCAGGTATCACTTATCAAACGTGAAATTTGTTTTTATTTGAAACAGGGAAGTGGAATGTGAAAAGCCTTGGAAATATGTGAATCTTAGTTTAAGAAAACCCTGCTTGATTGTGACCATTTACTGTTCATGACCAGAAAGAGTGATTGCATAGTAGAAAACACACAGATATTTGTGTACAGAAGTATGCAAGCTTTCTGAGCAATGTTGTTTTTTTGAATGGTATATGAAGTACAGTTGGGAGAGTCCTGATAGGTTTGCCTGTGGTGGTAAACTTACTGCTCTTTCTCATGGTTATAGGAGTTATACAAGTTATAACAAGGGGAAATGGCACCAAGCTGTGCCAAGGGAGGTTCAGGTCAGAGATAAGGAGGAAGTTCTTTACTGAGAGGGTCGTCAGAAGCTGGAACAGGCTGCCCAGGGAGGTGGTGGAGTCACCATCCCTGGATGTATTTAAAGAGCGGGTAGATGAGGTACTTAAGGATATGGTTTAGGGGGTAGACAGGAACAGTTGGACATGATGATCTCAGAGGTCTTTTCCAACCGAGCGATTCTGTGATTCTGTTATTTAGCCTTACGTAAGTATTAAGGATAGAGTCAGTAGTTGCTGTTACTGTAGTTGGTTTGAGGCTATGCCAAGACTTGCAGGTAAATGTGGACAGTACAGTTTTGTGCTTTAATTTCTGTGTTGCTTAGAAAAGGTTTGGCCAACCTGACAACCATCCTAGACACTTTCATGGCCATTGCATGAAAGAGAAAATACTCTGCTGTATTAGATGTAGTGATATCTAAAATCACTACGGGCAAAATATGTCAGCCTTCTGTTCAAATACCAAGAGTTCATTTTGATAAGGTGCAGCATGGCCTGTTGAAGAGAGGGTTTAATTTTATGTTTTCCAAATGTATCTTAGTGTACTGTAGAATACTACAGACTGAGAATATGATTTAAAACTACTAATGTGTTTTTATTGCTTATTCCTAGCAATCGAGAATAGTTCTTTA
>NW_010171485.1:0-842 GCF_000695765.1 Mesitornis unicolor
GGGAAGGGAAGGGAAGGGAAGGGAAGGGACACACAAACTGACATAGGGTGCAGCCACTGGCTAGTTTTTGCATGCAGAAGGGGATTCAAGCAAATATAAAATAAAAAGTAAACCTGAAAGAAGTCCTTAAGACAATACTTATTTCACAAATCACAGAAATCTAGTTAAAACTGTTGAAGTGGATCAGAATAATTTTTAGTCATAAGAGTAGAATTTAAAGCATATAACATTTAGGTGAGATCACTGAGACTTATGCTTTGTGGCAAGCAACAAGAATGCATGGAGAAGGACCATTCATAGTAGCTATGAATTCACATAGCTCAGTAGCCTTTGCTCAATATTTCTACCACTTACTTTTAAAACATTTTTACTCATTAACAAGAAATTATTACTACTATACATGATAAAGTAAAATACTAATAAAGGCACATACATTAAATGATGCTTTCAAAGACAAGTCAGAAGGGATGATTTTACATACCAAATCACATCACATCACATACCAAATATTCATCAAGCACACAGTGTCTTTGATTCAGGTAATTATATATTTCCAGTTATGGAAAACCATATGTATGTGTTTGAGTTTAAGGATTTTCCCTGAAATGACTGATATTATCTGCATGTTAAAGTTATGCTTTTTTTTTTCTTGATGAGAAGTTTTACAGCATTCTTAGATGGAGAGCCTTTTGTCAGGAATTTTTTCACTGAGACAGAAGTTGAGAGCTGTCAAGGACAGCAGTGTGATTAAGGCAAATAGAAATCAAAATAAAGTTGAAAGGAAAGAAAATATGGAGACAAAGCAGTACGAGGAGAGGAGAGGAGAGGAGAGGAGAGGAGAG
>NW_010171485.1:903-11935 GCF_000695765.1 Mesitornis unicolor
AGGAGAGAGGGAGGACATCAGGCTTTCTACCATTCAATTTAAACAAAACCTCAGTACAGCACAAGCAGGGTTACTGAAGAGCAGATTTGAATATTACAATTAGATTACGCTCTCCTTCTGGATTCTAATACCCTTTCAGAAATCAGCATGACTGTAGTCTTTCATGGCTACTCATGGTTATTTATGGTTTTATTGGCATTTAAGATTATTACTGCTATAATATACATCATTACTAATGGTTTGTATTACAGTAGTGTCTAGAGGGGAATTCAACTGTATTTGCTCCCAGGCAAGCTGTTTCACTTTCAATGCTCTAAAGAGAAACTCTAGTTCAAGATACAGAAAAGAAAGACCAAGGGAAGGAGAGACTTCCTCTCCATAGCAGTGACAGGACTATGTGCTCACACAACTGATGCCTGGGCCATGTCCAAACTCTTTTGAAATCAAAAGTAAGTCACTCACTGAATTAAACGGTCATTTAACCAAGTTTTACATACACAATTACCAGACAGAGATTATGAAAAGTTTAGAAATTTATTTTAAATGCATTATAAAAATACAAGATCTCTGATTAGCAAGTTTCAGATCAAGACAAACCTGTTAAAATAATACATTTCCTTCCACCTCCACCCCCACAAAGATCTTCTAATACTTCACATCCTTTAGAACCCTAAAAGTCAAAGTCAAGTGAAGAACTGCAGTGTTGCAAAATTCCTTCAGAAAGGGTCAGTGGAACCCAAAACCTGAGCATTTAGCCATTTAGGACTGTCATCTGTGAATTCATCATTAGCACTACCTAAGAAGACTTCCTGGAGTCTCATAGATTATTAATTCTCTCTTATTTGCCAACATTACATGTTCAATCAAAGCTATACCAAGTCTGATGCAGCCTGAAGGAAGGAGTGAAATCGATCAGCACATCCATCACCACCCCTAGGAAATTCTGTCTGACAACAATGAAAGATTTACAAAAATTGGAGACATTAAACAGATTTTTTTTTAATAGGCTCATACCTATAAACATACACCTACTGACATCTATAAAAAAATTGCCTGCTGGAGTTTTAATAAGTGAATACCAAGGATATTGACAATTTAATTGGAATACTGCATATGAGCATAATCAATACTAACATATCTAGTTTTATTGATATTTGTGGTGATTACTTTCTTACATTTCCTTATACGTCATTATTTCCTCTTGCTACCTGCAATCAACCAAATCAATAAAATGTTACTAATGTTGTGTAGGAATCATTTGTGAGATGATTTATTCCTCACAGTAAAGCCAATGATAAAGAAGGGGGCTTTATCATATCTTTATCATTATCATGATTGCTTATTACTGTTCAGATGTAATAAGACATAGCCAGATTATATAGAATCCAGTCTTCTCTTACTGAGAAAAAATGTAATGAAGCATCATTAGTCCCTATGCCCACAGTCAGGTATGCATATCACAGTGTATGAAACAAGGGAACTGTTCCAGTGAATGTTCAGGTCACATTGTTGATCTAGTTAGAAAAACCTTGGAAAATTAATAATGGCTAGTTAATGAGGTACTATTTATGCAAATGTGATGGGCTGAAACTGAGGAACAAGGACTGTTTTTATCCACTGAACTTTTCTCGGAATTGCATTCCCAAAGCTCTCCAGAGGACAAGGACTCTTCGCTGAGCAGAAATAAACTCTAGTGCATGAGCTAAGAAGTCAATACACAGATGTTGCCTTATACGCATCCAGAAGCAGTATGACTGTCTCCCTGAAGAAGTTCAGCCCTTTATCATGCAGTCCTATGTGACCCAGGTATGTCTAAATATTCAGCCACCCTGAAGGATGAGGTGTCCTGAGGCAGTACAGCTTACTTGCACACGGCAGCAGTTAACTGTCATCATTTCATCATAACGGTACTTACCTATTTCACAGTGAAGTTGTGAGGATTAACTAAATACTGCATTCTAAAATTATTTGTGACACCCAGAACAAATTATGTTATTTTAAAAATGCAAAACATTTTCACAGTTCACAAAATAAGTATGTGATATACTGAAAATGATTGCTTGTGTTGGTAAGCAAGAACTAATAACTACACTGATTTAAGTAGTGAAGAATTATTTTGTTTTTTCAAAAAACATTAAAAAATGCTAAAAAGTGAAAAACTATAGTCAGATTCATCTGGGAAACCACAGACATTTACAATGTTGAAACCTTATCTCAGCTGTTGTCTACCTTTCCCTTGTCATCAGAGGAGATAAACGGACCTGTGTAAGACGTGATTCATCCCACCCTAAAGCAGAGTTGTATAAAACAATAAGGAATTGCTTCTTTGAAGTTCATATTTCTCTTCGACTTAAGAGGCTAAAGGTGGCTGGAACAGCAAAGAAACCTCTGCTTTTCATGGGCAAAGTCTGTCAATTCTGCTGTCATTCACATGCACAGGAAGTCAATTTACACATCATAGATGCTTAAGAAGCACAATTCATCTTACAAAATGAATTATTCTTGCTACAGGATATATATGAGGTTAGCCAATATACCCAAATAAACTTTGTCAACTTAAAGGCTCTTAAGCTACTCTGAATGAATTAAAAGATGGTGAACAGTCACCTTACATACTATGCCAATTACAGGTTTTTTGCATTAATTGAAGGAAATTATTCAATACATGAAATGTAAACTGCAGGATTGAAGGTGGGGACATGAATTCAGCAGAGAATGGCAGCAGAGATGAAACTGCCTGAACATGTTTCTCTTTTGCACTGCATGAAAACCTCTAAAGTTATTTCCATGATTATTTATTCTTCTGTATGCAGGCATGCTTGTTCTGGTTCTCCAGTTTGTTTTAGGATGCTCAGTTATTATGTCTGTTCATTGCTGTAGATGGAATTGTTAAGTACACAGATAGATGGATTTGATCTTTTTCTTTTAGTGCAGAAATATAAGTTACTACAATAAGCAAGTTTTATGATGACAATATTTTAAAGTTCCCAGAGGTAGCTGCAATGTTGATACTTTGCTGGTGTTATAAAAATTCTTAACAAATAATCATTTTTACCTAAAATAATTATTTTATGTACTATTGCTCAGAGATTGCTACTGATTTATGTATAACTAATATTTTAATAGGCTGGAATTGATCATACCACTTTTAAAGATGTTCTTGCTGTTGGCTGTTATAATTTCTATGCTTTTACAAGTGGGAAAAATAAAGGAAAGATTAAAGCTTACAAAGAAACAATATTTTGTTTTCTAGTGTGCCACCAGAAGATCATGATGTCTTGCATAACACAATGAACATTCACAGATTCAGAGGCAAATTTCTTTGAAGGGTATGGACTGCCTGGGAGATGTTTAAAGTTTAAAAGAGCACTGTCTTCCATCTCTGCTAAGATGTGCTATTGAGAAAACAACTAATAACAAATTCCCCAAAGAGCCTTCACTTTAGGAAGTACACAAAGATTCCTCACTTAAAAGTGAAAGATCAATCAAATATTTAATGTAAAAATCATAGGTTCTCTTTGTTTTCTATTGTACCCTTTACTACAGTATTGTAATATATTTCTAATAAAATTTTTACTATCTGTTATTTATTTACTATACTCAAAATTACACACAGAATGGTTGAGATCGGAAGGGACCTCTGAAGGATGTCTGCCCCAACCTTCCTGCTCAGGAAAAGCCAGTTGCCCAGGACCGTGTCTAGATGGTTGGGTTTTTTTAATAAATCCAAGGAGGGAGACTTCACAACCTCCCTAGGCAACCTATTCCAGTGCTCAGTCAGTCTCACAGTAAAAAAGTGTTTCCTGATGTTCAGACAGAACCTCCTGTTTCAGTTTGTGGATATTGCCTCTGGTTCTGTCACTGGGCACCACAGGGATGGGTGCTCTTCAGTATCTTTATTAATAACATAGACAGTGGGATTGAGTGCAGTCTCTGCAAGTTTGCAGATGACACCATGCTGAGTGGTGCAGTTGACATGTTAGAGGGAAGGAATGCCATCCAAAGGGACCTTGACAGGCTTGGGAACTGGGCCCATGTGAACCTCATGAAGCACAATAAGACCAAATATAAGATCCTGTATATGGATCAGGGCAATCCCCAGTATCAGTGCAGACTAGGGGATGAATGGATTGAGAGCAGCTCTGCAGAGAAGGACTTGCAGTTATTGCTGAATGAAAAATCGGACATGAACTGGCAACGTGCACTTGCAGCCCAGAACGTCAGCTGTATCCTGGGCTGCATCAAAAGAAGTGTGGCCAGCAGATCGAGGGAGGTGAATCTGCCTTTCTACTCCACCCTTGTAAGAACCAACCTGGAGTATTGCATCCAGCTATAGGGCCCCCAACACAAGACAGATGTTTACCTGACGAGCAGGTCCAATGGATGGCCATGAAAATTATTCGAAGGCTGGAACGCCTCTCCTGTGAAGAAAGGCTGAGATAGTTGAGGGTGTTTAGCCTGGAGAAGAAAAGATGCCAGGGAGACCTTACCACAATCTTGCAATACTTAAAGGCACCTTATAAGAAAGACGAAGAGAGCGTTTTTACCAAGGCCTGTAGTGACAGGACAAGTGGTAACAGTTTTAAAGTAAATGAGGGTAGCTTTAGCTTAGATACAAGGAAAAAACTCTTTACAATAACAGTTGCCCAGAGCAGTTGTGGATTCCCCATCACCAGAAGCATTCAAGATCAGGTTGAATCAGGCTCTGAGCATCATGCCTCTCAGATGCTTGCTCATTCCCCCATGGTTGGATGGGGGAGATAATAGGAAGCGAAAAATCAAGAAAAACTTATGGGTCAAGATTAAGACAACTTAGTAAGGGAAGGGGAAAAAGAAAAAAACAACAACAACAAAACCCAAACAAAAAAAAATCCCCAAGTGATTCAAAGGCAATGACTCACCACCTCTCACTAGCAGACAGCTTGTCCAGCCAGTCTCCAAGCAGCAGCTATTTTTTAAAGACTTCCTCCCCTCAGTTTCACTGCTGAGCACAATGTAATTTGGTACGGAGTATCCCAGATGGGTCAGCTGCCCCAGCCGTGTCCTCTCCCAGCCTCTGGCTCAGCCCCAGCCTACTTGGAAGGATAGAGTGGGAAACAGAGATGGTCTTGATTCTGTGTAAGCACTGTCCAGCATTAGTTAAAACACTGGTACGTTTCCAATACCATTTTGGTCACAAATCTAAAACATAGCACCATATGGGCTGCTGTGAGGAAAATTAACCACATCTCAGCCAGACCCACTACACGATCATTAATTCACAAACAAATGGTATATCTTGAGAAAATGTGTTGAGGTGGTGTTAACATTAATGATGCCAAGTTATGTACGGGAATGTCACAACTTTCTATGGAGAAGACCAGTGAGCATTGATGTTGGTTTGAATTTCCTGAGGGAGTCAGAAGACAGTCCAGCCAGGTTCTTGCACTGTTGACTAGAGACAGTGTGCTAAGGTAAGCATTTGCAGCTCAGCTTAGAAACAGCAAATTAAATAACTCAGGTAATGCAGTGCAAGTGATCTTGAAGGAAAGAAAAATTTTATGTGGTAAATTAGCACAGGAGAAACTAGTGAAGAAATACAAACTGTAAGAAGTAGACACTGAGACAAACCACAGAAAAGAATTAATATAAAAGGGATTTAAAAGCTGCAAAGTTTACCTGAGTTGCTAGCAGAAATTAAACTACATTTGCCAAATTAGATTTCATCTATCTCTAAAGGATAAGTAATTTCAAGTTTACTTAAGGAGAAGACTGAAAGCTTCTCTAGTTGGCTGATCGAGCAGTGAGCTTAGCTGCTGAATAAAACAAGTAAACCTGAGCAGGAACAGCAGCAGGAACAATATATAGATTGTTGCATACATTTAACGTCCAAAACTTTAGACTGTCTTGGTGAGGAATGAAAAGGCTTTTTTGCAGAGAAGTTAATTCTACTTCTGATATTATGGATTGAAATCTTATCCTGTACTGAATGACTTTACTCTTTTTGATACTTTTAAAAATTTATTTTGAACAAGGCATTATTTTGGATACTAAGTTATTGGAGGTCTCCTTCAGAGTAACAAACCATGTCCCTATTTAATGAGAAGAACTCTTCCTCTTGAGATTGGTATGTAATCTTCCTTGGCACTGCTGGGTTGTACCTGTTCATTGATAGGAGAACGGAGAAATAGCTTCTAAAAAATCCATTAGGTAGGTCAACAATCAGGTCTGACTGCACATCTTTTATTCATCTCTGAGAACTCTGGGGCATTTGACATAACAAAGCTAAAATTAAAATTTGAAAATTCTTAATAATCCCCTTCACCAATCTAATAAAAATGAAAGTAGCATTCAGCCTACTATTACACACACTGTTTACTAAACTAAGTTTTATATATTAAAACCCATTTCCAATACAATTTCAGCAGAAAATATCAACAACTTGCTTTCCCATGCAGTTGGTAGATGTAAAGTTAGCCTGTACTTTGAAAATAAAACTGCTCATGTGTGTAGGTTGCTCTACAGAACTACCTCCCCAGCTACTCTTTTTTTACTTCCTACCACATTGTAAAAGGCAAGAAAATAAATAGGGTCTGAAAGTGGGTAGTGTTCAAAGATACTGAAAACAGCTTTCTTAACATAGCCTTGATTCCATACTATCTTAAACTGATTTCACACAATGTGGACCAAACTGCGTGCCACTTCTGATCTGCCTGTTCTATGCAGCTAGCTCAAAGAAAGTGAGATCTGGCTGGTTGTGGCTGGACCATTTCCACAAGAAAAGCAGAATATCCCTGGAGGGAATAAAGCTGTTCTAATAAGCTCTTATTTCACTTTTCAAAGGACATAGCAGAGAATTGTCTAGAGAATTTCTAGGTTTCATCTTTTCTCACCTGTTATTGCAAGAGTGAGATTACAGCATCTCCCAGACTATATGAAAGAAGGACAGGCTTCAGATATCTCAATTGTAAAGGAACCACAACTGCTCCCTAAGAGCAGTGTTGCACACTAACCAAAGGGGAAGATTCAGCAGAGGATACCACTGTCATTTTCAGGAAGATACTCTTGATCTATGTCAAGGGAATAGAGTTTATGATACAGATTGCGTCAGTGTTGAATGCAATGGAGCTCAAGGCTCAATGGTTTGCACTGAGTCCAAAAATTTGCATCATACAAATGGTGAAATATTGGAACCACCAAAATCCATTCATTTTAACCCCTGATATGATGAATCACTGACCAAGTTTGGATATATATTAAAAAATGTAAAGATATATTACTGAAAATTATCACCTCCAGAGAAACTACAGTATCGCAGATGCCAGCTAAATTATGACTGGTGCTGGCAACATGAGCAGGATCCCATTATTCAGTAGTCACAGTACAAGAACAAAGGGAGATTTAACAAAACTCTATAGTATCTTTAGCTCTGTGCACAGTTAAATTGTGGAGAACCTTGAACAAAGTGCTATAGATATCAAAACTGAAATGAGAAAAATGGACATGCAGCACCACGAAAGGTTATTAAACATGTTAGGCTCCATGCAGCCTTTAGCTCATCAAGTTCTTGTCCTGCTAGAAACTATGAAGGTGTTCTTGCGGAAAGTTTTCCTTGATATGTCCTACCTCTCATACTCTTTTTCCTAACCTTTTCCCTCTATTCTACCACATAAGGTCCAGGAGAGACACTCTGATTTTACGTTGCAATTACAGACTAATATATCAGATCAAAATATTTCAAAAATGTGGTAATATAATGTGTCAGAAATCCCAGTAACTTACAATCAATTGATTGTGAAGCAGTACTCCTGTGTGAAGAGAATCAAGGCTACTTGAAAAGATAAGGACAAATTTTGGGACCAGCACAGGCTGGCTTTTTCCTGTATATCACAGTATTTCAGCTGGAAAAAGAGACTACACAATTGTCATAAAATCATAGCTTTCAACATAATGAGTACAGAAGATCAGGAAAATATATTATAAATGAGGTTTTTATAACAGCTGGCTTTCTGCTGAAGCAAATTTTTCAACTCCCACAGCAGACATACTGGATCACAACTCTTATTTCAGCATTCCAGCAAAAATCTTTCTGTACTGTCTCTTGAAATAATGAAATTGGTTTCTTCAGTCAGTGGTATCATACCAGGGAAATATCAGCTGGAGCACTGGTAAAGACAGTCGTTCAGATAGATGTTACTATCATTCAGTCGTTACAGGTTTTTTTGACAAGGCAAAGCAGAACTGTATAAACCCTTTGGTCTGAACCACATCTCTGAGTCATGCAGATGTGGCTTTATCCAACGTTACAATTCCATCTCCACCTTGGAAATGTCCATCATTCACTTCAGCAGCAGCACTTCAGACAGAGCGAGTAAGACCAAATGACTCACTCTTTGAACCTTTATGGGTTTTTTTGCTGCTACTCCAGCAGCATATGAATATGGTTGCTTGAGTGAGTTTGCCAAGGGAATGATAACATTAAAAAAGCTGTTGCTTTGGTTCTTTATGTACAAATGAGTGGGAACAATTAATAGTTGATCCTTTAAGAGTTCCTCAGAAAATAAAAAAATGCACCAGTAGTTCCTGTTTCTTGTCTCTCTAGTGGTAGAAAAATAAATCCTCTATTTTGGAGCCTTTCTGCTCATAAAACATTTTTCTCATTTCCTTGAAATATTCCAGCTTTATTTTATTGGTATATTTGAAAATATTTTTCTGAAGAGTTTTCTGAATGTTCTTTTTTAATGAAAATCTAACGTACAACTAGCAGAACACCAGAACTCAGAAGATACTATTTTCATACCCAGATCTTCTGTCTAATTGTGGTGATGTGTATTGACATTATGGAAGTCATGGACACTGGAAGCTTGTTTGTGATATTGCTTTCCTGCAGTAAGAAGTGAATGTGTAGAATGCATATTAAGTGCACAAAACTAATGGAGAGTGTAACCTTAACACATGGCTTTCCTCTAGTACTTTAAAGAAAACACTCTAGTCCAAACACTTGATAATCAGACAAAAAGTTAACTTTGAAGTGACATAAATATACTTGTATATAGTCATTATTCCATAAAGGACACAGGTAAACAGAAAACTGAACCTGGCCTCTTGAAGTCTTACACGTGTTGAATATGATATATCAGAGTATTTTCAGAAGAAGTGATATTACAGTTCTAATGCTGATGTGAATTTGATACTCACTTTGACTACCCAAAGTCAAAACTTTTAGTCAGGTTCTTAGACACACCAGTGGATCTGTACTAACGGGAAGTACCTGTCCTTTGAATCATGGTAACGGAGGGGAGTGTTTTCAGATCTCCCTTCTAATGGAGAAGATATGCCTGAAAAAGTCTTTCTGGCTGATGGAAAGAATAAGCAGTGAAAAGAGGAGTCTGAAAAGAGGTTGAGTGAGTAGTTTTACAACTGAACAATTACGGGTCTATTACATCAGTAAGGCACCATGCTGTTCTGAAGTACTTATATCTCACTGATCGTCCTAATGAATTGGTTTTACTAATGGTCCTAATGATTTTTTTAATGATTACTTTTAATTAAGTGCTGGCATAAGTGCTATCCATCAGAGGGACTGCACTCCTGAATAGCAATCGTGGACTGAAAATGCTGTACCTGAAAGCTGGTTTCTGTTATGAAGTTGCTGGTAGTTTCAATGGAAAAGGAATTCACTTTTTTATTTTTTCACTAAAATAATTTTAATGAGATTGTTTTAAACAATAAAAAGTAGAACGTCTATGCGAATAAGTAATTATTTTTTTTTCTTTATGACACATTTGAAATACAAAATTACAGAGTGGGAAGGGGTCTTGGGAGGCCATTTAATCCTTCCAGCCTGTCTCTGCAAAGGGAGCACCACACCTCTGCTGTTCTTGAGAGATCCTTGTCCAGTCAGTTCTTTGATGACCAGTGACAGAGACAAACATCCCAGATGACCTCCTCCACTTGCTTCACCAAACCTTTCCTAATGGGTACCCTAAATGTCCTTCCTGTCATTCAACTCCATTATTTCTACATGTGGCCAAGGAGAACAGAGTATACCCTTCATCTCTGAGAGCAGCCTTTTATGTATATGAAGATTGTTACAATGTCCATTCCTCTTCACCTGTAGCTATCCCACCCTACCTTTTCTTCTTGGGCCAGGACTTCCAAACCCCACCCCTGCCATTTTCCTCCTGATTTTCTCTGATCGGTGAATGTTTTTCCAAAGAAGAGTGACCTGGAGCTGATTCCTCCACCAGCAACTTCTGAGCAGAGAGATTGCTGTGGGTGTTGCAACACTGCAGTACAGTAAATGTTCAGCTAATCTCCGTGTAAAATACAGAAGGTTACAGTTATCCAAAAGATAAAAGATGAAATAAATGTGGGAAAGGTATGTAGCTGGACACAGTTGTATGCAACAAGTGATGGGGGATGAAGAGCTGTGGTGAAACAAACCACACTGGTGACACAGCATGAAAAGACACATTTTGTGTGCTACAGAATTCACCCTTCTGGCAGGCTCCATGCCGCGCAGGCTGCCGCCCACCCTGGAGAGGAGTAAGAGGCGGCAGAAAATTTGCAGATTTGCAAAAGTGAGTATTTAAAATTTGTCAGAAATAACTGCTGCATAGAAGAAAAGTAGTAAGGAGGGTGAACTCAACTCTTGCGCTGTTTAACTGAGGAGCTACAAAGTCAGCGAAGAACAGTGCCAAAGATATTCAAAAGTAGTTTAGAAAACAGGCTGACTGCAGCTAAGTTAAAACAGGCTCCTTCACGTTCACGGACTGGCCTTTACCATGACTGTTTTACTTGAGTGACTTCAGACTTGTGGTCGTGGGAGTAGTGTAAGTGGGGGCTCGTTACCTATTTAGAAACGTTTCGTTTTTACGTATATTAAAGGGAAGGCGGCTCCAAGATCTTCCTGGGAACTCGCCTGCAGAAGTTTGCAGGTCTAGTTTGACCCCGGAGGACAACCCTCTCCAGGCCTCACACCTGCGATCGCCAGGGTCCAGCGGGGCCCAAGCTGTCGGCGGTGGCGGCTCGGCCCCGCGGCGGGGAGGGC
>NW_010171486.1:0-241 GCF_000695765.1 Mesitornis unicolor
GGGCATCAACATGCCGGACCTTCACTGATAACGTCTCCAGTTGGGCAGTGATCTCTTGCCATAGGGCTGCAGGCTTCCTTCGGCGCTGCCAGTTGTTCCATTTCCATCCTTTTAACCATCCCCATAGGGCATTTGCAACCATCCATGAGTCTGTATAAAGGTAAAGTGCTGGCCATTTCTCCCTTTTAGCAATGTCCAAGGCCAGCTGGATGGCTTTTACCTCTGCAAACTGGCTCGGTTC
>NW_010171487.1:0-16774 GCF_000695765.1 Mesitornis unicolor
TATATTTATATATAATATGCATATTATATATAAAGGAAGGGCAAATCTGCAGAGTGAGAGCATGGGGTGGGGGAAGAGTGCAGCAAATGTCTTGGAGTTGAGGAGAAGCCTTGTTCAATTCAGCCTCTTACATTTTTAAATGATACAGATGCTTTTATGTGTTCCATATCGTACCAGGGTTGTTTTGCTGTCACAGCAGCATTACAGCATTATTGCCTTTCTGCGGTAGTTTACTATCGACAGATTCTCATCGACCATCTCTTGCCAGGCTTGTTATATTATCTGGAAAAGCCTCTGAAATTCTGAAACGCTCGTGTCAGCGGTGACCTGAGCGCTTTGCTGCCCTGCAGGAATTGCTACGAAGCAGGGATGCTGTTGTCAGCCCAGCCTCTGGAGTTGCTGTTACCTCTGAAGCCACTTAGACTGGGGGTTCTTTGGGTGAAACAGGAAAAAGAGGAAGGAGTAACGAAAGTGTATTGTTATTTTCAGTCTCGATGTTGCTGAAGGTGGGGGCTCTGCCTTTCTGTTTCTCCAGGGTGGTACATTGGTTTTTGCTGTGATTCCTCCATCAGTGAAATCCTGTAGCTCTTTGAGACCAGGGCAGCACATACTTCTGTGAACATACAGACCCATCTACAAACACATCAGTGCAGCCACAGACAAAGGGAATGTAGGAAAGAAATAGAGAACACTACCGAAACAACTGGTACAGTGGGTTATAAATTAGTAGGTCTCTTGCTGCTGGGTTGCTGTCTGTAGTTGTGGTTCTGCTTCAGCCCTCTGCCTCCCCAAACCTGGCGAGAGGCTGCCTAAGGTGAGGTGGAACCTTCTGCAGGACACTGTGAATCACAGAATCACAGCATGGTTTGGGCTGGAAGGGACCTCAAAGCTCCCCCAGTCCAACCCCTGCCATGAGGGGACACCTCCACCAGCCCAGGCTGCTCACAGCCCCGTCCAACCTGGCCTTGGGCACTGCCAGGAAGGGCACCCACAGCTTCCCTGGGCAACCTGGGCCAGTGCTCACACCCTTACAGGGAACAAATTTCTTCCTAATGCCTCATCTAAATCTCCCCTCTTTCAGTTTAAAGCCATTACCCTTTGTCCTATCGCTCCATGCCCTTGTAAACAGTCCCTCCCCAGCTTTCCTATCAGCCCCTTCAGGTCCTGGATGCTGCTTTAAGGTCTCATCAGAGCCTTCTCTTCTCCAGGCTGAACAACCCCAACTCTCTCAGCGTGTCCCCATAGGGGAGGTGCTCCAGCGCCTGATCATCTTTGTGGCCTCCTCTGGATCCACTCCAACAGCTCCATGTCCTTCTTGTATTGAGGACCCCAAAGCTGGATGCAGCACTGCAGGTGGGGTCTCACCAGAGCAGAGCAGAGGGGCAGAATCCCCCCTTGCCCTGCTGGCCTCATGTTGCTGGCATGAATGCTACCTCCAGACCAAGCTGTGGAATAAATTATCTAGCAGACACCATTTTGGGGAAGAGACATCATCTCTGGCTTAGGACAGACAGGAGCTGCAGTTTGCTGGCAGTGGTAGAGGTATCACCACATATTTGCTCCATTATGCTCTGGGTGACTGTTGGTGGCCGTGGCGGGATATAGATACCAGGCTGGAGATATCTTTGGGGTATCTTTGGTGTAACTCAAGGTGTCTGTTCTCTGTTCTTTTGTTATGAGAAGCTTTTTTTGTTTGTTTGTTTCTAAAGTGAGTTTCTGCTAGTGCAGAAACTGTGAACTCACCTTATTGAGAACTTACAGTTGCTCTTCCAGGAAAGGAAAAGCAATGTTGTTTTTCAACGCCAAGAGTGTTGCTTTGCGGAAAGGCTGTGAGAAGGGTCTTGCCTGGCTTCTGCATTCCTGAGCTGCAGCTCAATTTTTAGGCCTGGGAAGAAAACATTGATCCCAATTTTCCATTTCCACAGGGCAGAATGTGGCACAACTTGGAATATATGGGCTTGTAACTTCTTCAGGGTTCTTTCTCCTTCCTTTTTCTCCCATGAGATCAATGTGAAACCTTTTATTAAATAAGGTAAAAGAAGTGACATTTGCAGAATTTCAGCTAATTGGTTTTATCTCCTGTACTGCAAGATGCTAATTTTAGTGGTTAAGCATTTGCACCAGGCATTGTTACTGTTCTGAGGAAATGATTTTTGTGCTTGTCATAAAAACTCTCGAACGGTACAAAATAGAGAAGGAGAAGAGTTATTAGGTCTTCTGGCACAGACCTCCACAGAGCAACATTGTTCCCTTTGGTATTCTCCAACACTTTGTCCTAGCTACTCTTAAATTACTGAGGTTATAGAGATGAATTATGTCTAGACTTATGAATTTCAGCTAGGGAATGAAGTGAGCTGAATGTTTTGGACCAAAAACATTGATATTTCAAAAATCAGAAGCCAGCCTCAAAACACAGAAGCAAACCCAGCCACATGACAGCAGATAATCCAGCACTTTCTGGGCTTGCCATGACCAGAAATGTGGTCCATTTTGAAGGACCAAGACACTGCCGGTTTGGCTGTTTCTCTGAGGTTTTGGACTCCTGTGAGCCTCCCAATGCATGCCTGCAACTCTACAGCAAGGAGAATTTTACCTGTGCTGAAATTAGCACTGCTTAGGTGATTTAGTCGTGATGGCCACTGACTTTTTAAGTGCCTGGCATTACAGAGTCTTACCTCCAATAATTTGACAGGGACAAGCCAAGACATGGGACAGTCACTCTTTTTCGTTTTGGCATTTTATTGACATGCTGCTTTTGAAATGCAGTCGCAGATAAGCAAGCGTGTTATTTGGCGGAGCAGTTTTGCCTAGCTCAGTGCATCAAAAGATGGGCAGAGAGATGATTTTGCAGTCTCGGTGGAAGTCTGCCTCCCTTGCATTTTATTTCGGTTTAAGATGACAGCGAGAAATGCAGAAGTTGCAGAATGAGCAACCACTCACCAAAATAAATAAATCCCTGTGTCTGTTGAGGGTCCCGGAGACAAGGTTGAGCAACATCTTCAGTAGAAACACTTGCAAGGAAAGTGCAAGTTATTAAGTTATTATTTCTGGGGTGAAATAAAGCCAAACACAAAGCCTCTCAAAAGTCTCCTAAGCAGAGGGTCTTTGGTTGGGAATGGTTTTGAGGAGGGGTGAAAATGGGGCCAGAAGCTGGATGAAAGGAAGAGGTGGTGTGTGAACACCCAGGTGTGCGTGGGCTGGGAAACGGCATTTGGAAGATGGTTTGGGCTGGGGTGGCTTGCAAAGGGTGAGTTTTGTTGTTTGATTCCTCCTGTTCAGAAGTGCAGAAATTTGTGCCTTTGTGTTAAAGAGCAGAATTATACCCAGGAGAGTTTTTGCTCCAAGACCTTTGCTAGTGAGTTGGGTCAAAACAGGCAGCTGGACTGGGCACACTGGTTTGGCTTCACTCTGAAAAGTGGTGCCCCATGAAGCCAGTGGCAGTTTTGTGTAGGCAAAAGAGCTCTGCTGTTTGGCCTGTTGTCATTAATAAATACAGAAATACGGATTGGGACTAAGGTTTTTCACTCATTTTAAATGGGAATTAGAAACTAGCCTTGCCCCATATCCTGGCCATCCAAAAGCTGCTGGTGACTTAGCTGAATGATCTGTTGCAGTACAAGAAAGGGAAGGGCATGGGGCTGCCATCCCCTGCTCTGCTCCCTTAAGCTACTTGTCGTTCTGTGTCTAACTCACCTGCAGTCATCGACTTTTTTAATGGGAAAAAGTAAACACAATAGACTGGTTCCCTGTCCTCGTACTGACGTTCCCGTCGATCTTCACGTCATCCTTCACTAATTCCTGTGAAAAGCAGATGTGCTTATTGACTCGTGCTGTTAATTGTTGCTGGGCTTGAAAGGTTTCGGGCAGGATGCCACCTGACTTTTGCACGTCGCAGGATTGCAGATTGCTTTTGTGGCCGTGGCTGGGCTCCTGGCTGCCCACCCCTCTGGTGTCAGGGGTGAAACCCAGGAACAGGAAAGCCAAACCGAGAAAAAAAAAAAAAAATAGAAAAGGAGAGAAGAAAAATAAAAAGTGATAAAACCGCAGAGGAGGTTTTAAAATCTAGCTATTAGTTTCCCAGTCCATGAATGATTTCTATCACCATAATAAATGGCAAGCTATTGCTAACTCTTTCAGACTGATGTCTAAAAAAATCAATTATTCACAGAAATTCTTGCTGACAGTTGCGAATGCCAGGTCACAGCTCTGTGGTGTGCATTTAGCAGCTTAACACAGCAAACCAAGTACAGGAACAGCTTCAGTTTGCTATCAGGAAGGAGGAAGGACACACAGAAGCCAAAACAGGCCAGCCACGAGGAGCAAATGCAAGGTCTCTAGGGCTAAGGTTGGTTTTGCTTAACAGAAATTCCCCTGGAAAACTAACACACTTGTATTCAATAGTCCATTTTAAAACAAGAAAGTAGTTTCAAAGAGATAATGTTGAAAAGTTTCTTTTTTCTTGACGAAAAAGTGCCTTGTGTGAATGTAATTCCTATGTTTTGGGGCCTTAGCCAAAAATGAGTGTGTAACCATCAAGTAGCAAGCATTTCTGGTCCACCTAAAATTTCCTGTTAGGGTGAATTTTCTAATGCCTGAAGCAGGTTTTTTTTTGCCACCTTTGGACTATTCTCACTAGAGCATTTTTTGGTCAAGGCAGTGTCAGTGCAGCGTCCCCCACCTCTGCAGGGATTTCTGCTGTCCACGGAGGTTGGCAAACTTCACACAGAATCAAGAGGCTACCGGCCCCATCACCAGGGGACATCTGCTCTTATCGGCAGCGTTCATGACCCACAGCGTGTTTGCACGCCGCCGTACACAAGCAGTTGCTGCGGGCAGATAACCCAGAGCCATTGCTGGCTGGGCAGGGGCTGAGCTCCCATTCTCCACGGTGCCCAGGTTAGGGGTGAGAAGTGGGATCCTCAAAGGGAGTCCGAGTGGGTGGCAGCACAGGTGGCTCCTGGGGGCACGAGCAGCAGCTTCTGCCCTGCTTTCCCTGTGAAAATATGTTTGAGGTTTTCTTTTGGTTTCTCCAGTGGAGAGCTTTTCAATGAAGCACTGGATTTCTACCTTGTCTGTTGCAAATTAAATGGACTATTGAAAACAGGAGATGCCTGATGTTGCCAGGGCATCACATTCAGACTCATTTTTCCATCAGGTATGCTCAGATAATCATTTTCTGTCCTGTACTCTTTAAACCCAGAGATTCCTAGCTTAGCTCTGCACAGCTCTCCTGCTCATCTGTGCAGCCCACTGGTGCTCACCAGAACCACCAGCGATCTATAGCTCAGATCTGTAGATCCAGAGCTTAATGGACAATGTTGCTGCTGGTTTGTCTCTATTTTACTTTCCTCATCAGCAGTAAAATCTGAATCTTGGTCAGTTTACCAAAGATCTATCAAAATGTTTAATTTTGATGACAAAACTTTGGTAATTATTAAGGGAAGCCGGAGAATGTTGGATTTGTTACCAGCTGGCTTTCAGGTTAAATATAAAATTGATCCACTTGGGTGTTAAAAAAAAAAGTCTGCTCTAAAAAGAGAAAGCCAAAGGGTTTTGCAGAGATTCTCAAAGGTGCAAAACAATTTTGTAGGTGAAAAGCCACAGAACTGAAGCTTTTATGACAGCGAACCCTTTTCTTGGGCCCATTGATGAGTGCTAGTAAGGTATTTCTGTTAGAACTGCCTGGACAAGGTGGTTTTGAGATTTTTTGTCTTTATCCACTTTAAAGGTAACAAAATCAAGAGATGATTCCATCGGAGCATCCCCTCTCAGACAAAAGGGTCAGGTTTTCCAATGCAGGTTCCTCCACGTGAGTGCCCACAGCTTTCTCCAGACCCCAGAAGTGCCCATCGTCGTCATTATCATCACCACCTCTGTGAAGGGAGGCTGGTGAAATAGCCTTGCTCTCATATGTGGCTGTTGTTCCCTCTCATGTCAGGCTCCCGTAGAAGCATGGAGAAGTGCTCAGCAAAGACAGACCGCCAGTAAAACTTGTCTGTTTTCCTCTTGATACCCAAGCCATGTTAGCAAGGTGCTAAATAGAGTTGGAAGCTGAAATCTGGATTGCTCAAAATCATTTGCCTTCTGTAGCGTCTTTGTTTAACTTTGGTTTTAGTTTGTGATTATTGTTTTCTTGCAGTTATTGTGATGATGAAAAATGCTTTGAGTATTGGTCCAAGATAATATTTTATATCTACTAGGGACAAGGAAAAGTATTAAACATTTCTGGTCATTGTAGATTCCATTGGAAAATGTACAGTGTCTGGTTAATGAAGCCCACGTATCACTTTGCACTGTCTTCAGGAATGTTACAGCTGACTGCACAGGTTTAACGAATGAGAGGTTATTCATGAGCACCGGAGAAAAATAACAAGGAAAGTTGAAAATACAAACCTACAGACCTCACCAGCCTGATGTTTCCTGGAGGACTTTCCCAGCAGCAAGAACCTGGCTGAGGACAGGAGGGACCTAGTGGTAGAGGGAAGGTGCGAGGATGCTCCTCTTTTCTGGTATTCCCTGGAGAGGAGGAAAATGCTGTAGAAACAGATTCCTGACCTCCACATTTCAAATTCAGAGTAGAACTGATGGAATAATTTGTCTTGCTTTATGTTTCTCGCATCCCTGATTCTGTTTGGCTTTCCCCAAAGACGGGGTGACAGATCCTGGGGTGACACTCGCATTGTGCTTGGGATTTGAACCTCTCCAGAGACTGCGGATGCCGAGATGCATGGGGGAGGCTGAGGACCATCTGTAGGAGACTGTGATATTGTGTAACCAGTTACTTCTGTTCTCCTGCTTGTAAATACCAATGCTTATTACGGAAGAAGCAGTGCTAACAGAATTGGGAGGCAAACACAGCAAGGGCTGGACCCCTCACTGCCCAGTGGGGACCCCATGCTGGGACTCAGCTCTCTGGAGTGGTGGGTTTTGGTTGCATTCAGTGGATTTTGCTTGCATCCTGGTGAGATCAGCCGCCCAACTGGTCTGTCTGCTCCAGGACATTTCATACATTCAGGGGCTCAGCTGAAGTGAAAAGCACATTTCAAGTTATTCCTCTTAATTTTATTCTTTTTAGGATCTTTGTTTTGGAATCTAGGTCACACAACTCTGCACGGTGCAAATATGTAATTTATTTATTATCTGCTTTAGAATGACAAAGAGGGAGGACCATCAGCAATATTAGCTCCATTCACTAAACAATCAGTCACAAAAGCCACTGTTGGCATCACTTCCACGGGTAACTTTTAATTGGGAACAGTTTGCATTAAGGCATAATTCTGGTGTGCTCCAGAGTGGAGATATATATATATATAGAGAGAGAGAGACATATAAAATTACTTTTTTGTTGGTTTTTTTTTTAATAAGGAAATAATAAGAAAGAGATAAATAGATGAACGCTCCAGATTTGCTTTGGGTTTAATGGATCCTTCCTGTTCTCAAAAGTTGCACTATTGTTAACTTTTCAGAAGTGTCATAGCCTATACTTTCAATTCTGTTGGTAAACAAACTAATAAAGCCAAGAAAACCCATCTGTTCTTGCCTTACTGAAGACTTCATCAAATACATAATCTTTCATTTATTTTAATTTCATTTCTTATTTCTCACTTAATTGTTCCCATAAGAAGAGAAATATTCAGTATTGTCCTCATTGCTGGATCCAAGAGTAAGATCTACAGATGGGAATAACCTGACTTGGATGTAAATTGGCAAAAAAAAATTAATCATGGGAATGGCAGTACGGTGACTGGAACAAATCCTCTCTTAAAAGAGTAACAGAAGAGACATGAACAAGAATCATTTTACACCAATCCTACACAGGATGTTTGAAACAGGAGTTGATAATGCATGTTGTCATCAAACCCTAATCTAGGGCTCAGCTGATACAGAGCCTGGATTTTACATGGATTAAAATTGCTTGCAGCCCGCTACTGTTTCACAGTAGAGTTGGGAAGTGCTTAGTGCCAACTCCTAAGTCTTGCTACATCTTGTTCACAACAGCGTGCAGCTCAAAAGCCAGATGAAAAATGCTGCGAGAGAGAAAAGAAAAAGGCTCAGCGTTGTAAAGAGAGAAGGAGTGAATTTGTCTGCTTCAGATTTGGATGTAAGATTTTGCAGCAGCAGAGTGCAAGGGTTTGTTTTGGAGGTGGAAGACAAGACTTTGCTGCTATCTGATAGTTTTTGCTACCTTAGCAGGCATGAGAAGACCTTGGCTTTAGTGTCCTTCATCCACCAAAGGGCACCCTGCGTTGCCAGGGCTGGCACGGTGGTCAGTGCCTTACTCTGGGTTGCACAGGGACAGCCCCAGTGCCCGCTCAGCATCAGCTGTGTGGACGAGGTGATTTAACACTGCAGTCATGACTTCTCACCGGCTTCACACAGCTTTGTCTGGAGGTAGGCTGAGGATCAGGAGAATCAGATTCATGCTGAAGTGTCCCCAGCATCCATCAGTGGTTGGGTCTGTGCTTGTGGCATTGGTGAGTGACCATGCCCCTCTTGTGGTGCAGAGCTGCTTGGCATTTCACACTGCAGTTTCTTTTCTCTGGATGCATTTGATTCTCTCTTCTTCTGTATGTGCACCCTTCCCCACTCTGATCCAGGAAGGGTCCTGCTCTGTTTGAGCAACTGTTGCCCCAAATCACATCATCATTTGGTTGGAAAAGACCTTTTAAGATCATTGAGTCCAACCAGACTCTGCTGTGGCTGAACTGCAATCACAGAAGTGCTCCTGATGGAAAATACCTGCATGCTAGGAAGGATGCAGGATGCTGAGATGTGCTCACTGGTCCTGAGGGCTCACCTAACTGGTGACCCTGGACGTGGTGAGAAGGAAAGCAATGCTGCCTGAAGCTCAACCGATGGGACCCAGCCTGGTGTGAGGGTTCCAGCGCCCCTTCATGTTCCAAAACTATTGCGTGTCGTTAATTATGCTGCAGTGTGTTGAAAAATCAGTTTTACCTACAAAACAGACAACAGAAAAAAAAATGAGGGAAGTCAGTACTAGTGAGCCTAAGGCATCTGCACAGGTGTGAGTGGAGAGCTCACTTGAGTATGGATGTGTAAACACAGAAAGAAACTCACTTCAAATACCTATTTTTAGTCCTCTCCTTCCTTCCTTCTCTCTTATTTGTATGGAAATTCCTTATCAATGAAAGAATGAGCTTTTTTCAAAAAAACATTTCCACAAGTGTTTAACAGTGGCCTGTGAGAATGACCAGAAATTGGGTTCCCTCTTTCCCAATTTTAAAATTGTTTTTTTCAGTAGAAACCCAGAATGTTTCATAGGGAGTATTTTCACTTGGAAATGCTGAAATCGGGCAGATGCAAGGCCCAGGTATCGTTAACAAGCTGCTCTGACAGACACCTTCTGTAGGTACCTTCAAATGCCACTGCCTGCAGCTGTCCAGATGGCTCCTCTGTGCCCTGCCCTAGGACGTGGAGCACAGCTGCTCTTGCAGTCCTTGCAGGTCTCCATCAGGCTCCTGAGCGTGGAGCTGCCCTGGGCAGCGGTGGCCCAGCCTGGCCCTGTCTGCCGAAAGTGCTCCTTCCAGTGATGAGTGTGCAGAGAGTTGTGTGTTGGTGCATGTGGTCTGTGCCACACCTGGACCTCTGAAACCTCCCCCAGGGGAGTAACTGTGCAGGGCCGTGTCCATGTGTTGGGGGCAGAGGGGTCTGTAACAGCTTTCCAGTGTCTTGCCTTTCAGTAGCTCTCAGAAACCAGTGAAATAGATAGGAAAGGTCAAACCCTACCATTGCTTTTGTTTGAAAAGGCTGAAGCAGGTCATTACCTGGTGCCACCATGCAGTAGGAGGTCTCCATAGCATGCTTCCCAGTGGCTGCTGCACCACCGGGGACCTTGTTCAACCTCTGCAGCATCAAGCACCTGGACCTCCCCCCATCTCTTGCTGCTGGGTTGGTGTTGTCATGTTTAACCCTGATTTCTTAAAGAGCGATGCCAGTGTCTGAACTTTCTAGTGGGAGGATGAGCTCCCCCTGGTAGCAGTTTTTTCACGGCCAGCTCTGCAAGGGAGCAAAGGCACGGCCGTGAGGGGACCGGCGCCAGGGCGAGGCAGTTTCCCACATACAAGATGCTTTACTGCATCTGCTTTATTTAATATTTCACTTCTAGCTGCTTTTCTTTTGCTTTTTGGCATAGCGAGCTCTTCCAAGAGCTCTTCTGTGAGCTGCGGATGTCCAACGCCATGCCTGGGACTTCAGGGACACTAATTCCTAATGCGTGAAGAAATGCAGAAATAAGATTGACATGTTTATTTTCTGCAGGGTTTATAGAGCCTCATGTTCTGCCTCTTTCTGGCATCTGGTTATTCCAGTGTGTTTTAACTGCATTAAGTAGTCAACAATAGGCAAGGCAAAGGCTTTTGTTACGTTGGTATGGGAATAATGAGGCGAAGTCATGGATTGCTCCCTTTCTGCACAAACAGCGAGTGGCAATCTTGATAACACGCTTTCAGGTAATTATTGTTGTGTTAGAGATCATTTTGGTATATGCTTATATGATATTTGATTTTTAGTCTGTGTTTTGCTGTGGAAGGAGCACAGGAAACGTTTAACAGGCAAGTGCGCCTGGGTTGCTCTCTCATTTCTGTTTTCTTATCAGCAAAACATAAATCTGCAGCTTGCTGACAATGAAACCATATGGTAACTCTTTCTGACAAATCGCTTTTGCAATACAGATAATCCTGGCTGTGCATGTGAAAAGATATTTTGGATTATTTTGTCTTAATTCTTGCATTACTCTTTATATTTTAGTGCCTGGAAATTATGTATGTGGCTATTTCTGAGCCCAGTAGTTTGGGTGAATTAAGAATGTATGGGCTACACTACGCTTTAGTGTCTTTATTTTAAGGACAGTTACTTGTCATATGAAATAATCTGTTTATTTGTAATAACCAATGCGCCCGCCCTGCTCCCCTCATCCCCCTTCCCCTGTGTTGGCAGCAGATTCAGAGAGGATCATAGAATCCTAGAATGGCTTGGGTTGGAAGGAACCTTTAAAGGCCATCTGGTCCAATTTCCCTGCAGGGAGCAGGGGCATCTTCAACTGGATCAGGTTGCTTAGAGCCCCGTCCAACTTGACCTTGAATGTCTCGAGGGATGGGGTATCAACCACCTCTCTGGGCAACCTGTGCCTGTGTTTCACCACCATCAGCGTAAAAAAATATCTTCCTCATATCTAAATCTACCCTCTTATTGTTTAAACCCATTACCTCTTGTCCTATTGCAGCAGGCCCTGCTAAAAGCTGTCACCTCTTTCTTATAAGGCCCTTTAAGTCCTGAAAGGCCACGATCAGGTCTCCCCCGAGAGAATACTTTTTGAACACTTTTCGAACCTTTTAGTGTGAAGCCAAGCCAAGGAATACATTTGTATAAATCAGCTCTTGCTTTGCAAGAAGCTGCAGAAGTAGCTGTAGGAAGTTGCAGGTGTCAGGAACTCTTTGTGCCCTGGAGGGAATTGGCCGGCTGATGGCTGGTGGTCATCTCTGCTCGCCAGCGCCGATGCTGTGCATTGGCATGGTATGCAGACTGGACAAGGTGGTTTGTTAATCCTTTTCAATGAGTAAAATGAACAAGTGGGACTCCTCACATCTTCCGTTGGGCTTAAAAATACATACATAAAAATATTTCCAACCTTTGTTTCATAGGGAGGTATCAGCACCTGTGTTTTCTTCTTGAGCTGGCAAGCAGTGGCCAGTATCTGGAAGTGTAACCAAGCACGAGCCTGGGAGTGGAGAACAGTGAGGAGTAAGAAGAACTGGGTGCTGGAGACACGTGTCAAGTCTAGGAATGGTGCCACAAAACTAATCAAAACTAAACAACATGTCATGAATTTTGAAGTTTATTATAAACTACATACAAATGGCTGATAGGCTGCTAATTCCTCAAGCATTCCTCCTAGCTTGGATCTGTGAGGTTTGAGATGCAGCCATTGCAAAAGCTACAGGAGCAATAATTAGGGGATTTATTAGATCTTACATTTCTGGGTGCGACCCAAGACCTGAATATGACAATTTCTAGATATTTAGAAAAGAAATGTGAATCAAGATGTAAGTCTGGTCAGCACAAATGTTTGTGCAATATTTTACTTCTGGAGACACACCAGCCTCAGCTGAAAACAAAAATATAAATATATTTAATATAATAATTTAAAAATTCCTGATTGTAGTAGATTTAGTTAGATAAACATGCCTGAAGAGCATTCAAAGGATAAATCTATATGGAACATCTGCTTATATAAATATGAGGATGGAAGCTTACTGAAACAATGATTTTCTGGAGATGAAAGGGTAAAATTAACTTAGCAGAACAGTGAATGCAGCAAGTGACTGCAAAAACATTACAGATAGTGAATAGCAAAGAATGCTAGAGCTTACAGGAGAGATTTTACAAATGGGTTTTTAGAAGACTGTTTCCGATGAAAATTAGGGCAAATTTTATCCAGATATATTAAATCTGAACTTGGATAAAATTCACCAAGTCATACCAGCAAAAAGCCATCTGTGCATTTCAATAAAAGCATCTGTAAAAAGCAAAAAGCAGGGAGACCTTTAATGTTTTGACTTTGGTGGGGAGAAATTGTACTGAGAAGCTCTTAGAAGAAGAATAGAAAGAAATGCTTTTTCTGCTCTGGCTGACTGAAGGTGCACAAAATGCAGTTGGTGAACTTTCAGTGCAGTATTTGTGTAAAGGCAGGTAAAGGCTTTCTCCTTTACCTTTAAAATCCACAGCTGAGGGATAATTCTGACAAGGTCACTAACAGGGCTCAGTTTTGGGGCCAGTCCTGTTTAACATCTTTATCAATGATCTGGTTGAGGTGATTGAGTGCTCCCTCAGCAAGTTTGCAGATGACACTGAGTTGGGAGGGAGTACTGATCTGCCTGAGGGTAGGAAGGCTCTGCAGAGGGACCTGGATAGGCCAAATCAATGCCGGGTCCTGCATATCGCAATCCTTCGGTTGCAATAACCCCATGCAGCGCTACAGGCTTGGGGATGAGTGGCTGGAGCTGCCAGGCAGAAAAGGACCTGGGGATGTTGGTGGACAGCAGGATGACCATGAGCCAGCACTGTGCCCTTGCGGCCAAGAAGGCCAATGGCATCCTGGGGTGTATCAGAAGGGGTGGGGTTGTAGGTCAGAGAGGTTCTCCTTCCCCTCTACTCTGCCCTGGTGAGACCACATTTGGAATATTGTGTTCAGTTCTAGGCCCCTCAGTTGAAGAAGGATAGGGAGTTGCTTGAAAGAGTCCAGCGCAGAGCCACAAAGATGATGGATGCATCTCCTGATGAGGAGCAGCTGAGGGAGCTGGGGCTCTTTAGCTTGGAGCAGAGGAGACTGAGGGGTGACCTCATTCATGGTTATCAATTTGTAAAGGGCGAGTGTCAGGAGGAAGGAGCCAGGCTCTGCTCTGTGATGTCCAATGATAGGACAAGGGGCAATGGGAGCAAGCTGGAGCACAGGAGGTTCAACCTGAACATTAGGAAAAGCTTTTTTACTGTAAGAGTTACGGAGCACTGGAACAGGCTGCCCAGAGAGGTTGTGGAGTCTCCTTCTCTGGAGACATTCAGAACCTGCCTGGATGTGTTCCTGTGTGACCTGGTCTGGGTGATCCTGCTCTGGCAGCGGGGTTGGATTAGAAGAGCTTTCGAAGTTCCTTCCAACTCCTACTATTCTGTGATTCTCTGATTCTCTGATTCAGAGGTTTTAGTCACTTGACCTACCCCATCATGGGCAAGGACGATGCAGGAGAGGGTCAAGAGCACCTGAACCAGCTACAGATTCACGTGTTACTTGTGATAGTCAACGCTGCATTAAATGAAATATATCTTGAAAGAAAGGATCTACTGCCAAATGTTCTTTGGAGAGCAGAGTCTGAATAACAAGTCCAGCTAGACTGGCAAGTCTACTGAAAGCGTCTAATGAGGGCTGCTTAGGTGGCTCAGCAGATGTACTTTGGATCCATTTTGACTCTGAATTACTTTCTGGAGCTCATGCAGCTGGAAGTGTCACCAGAGTGTGAACTCTAAGTATGTGATCCAGTATCTGAAAGTAGCCTTGAAAGTGTAAAATGCAAAAAGATATTTTGCAGCTTAGGACAATGGTTTTTCATGGTAAGTCTCTGAGTGGTGAAGGTAAAAAGAAGCACTCAAACTTGTAATGCTCATCTGAAGTGAGAGGGAAGGTTATCCAGCACACACTACATGTTGGAGGGAAGGACACTAGATGAATGGAAATGACACTCAGGAAGATATTTGCTCTCACTGAGGTAAATTGCTGCCATAGTAAGGGACTGAAAAGTGTGGCAAAACAAAGAGAAATAATCTGCATGGAATTAAAAAAGGCCTGTTTTTAAAAGCTAGTCCTCAGCATATATTTACTTAGTAGATTAGACCTGTAATTGTCACTGTGGCTCTTGTTTGGTCTTTTGCTGAGATTTCTTTGGGTGTGCTTTCCAGAGGCCTGGGGTTCTTAAGAGCATGTTTGAAGACAGGTGGAAAGCCTGTCTGCTATGGTTTGATCACAGAAGCTTCATGTCAATTAATGACAAGAGAGGGTTTTTATGTATTAAAAATAAAATTTATTTGCTATCAACTTGTGATTCTGTCAATATGTTCTCAAGGAGGTTATTAGAACTCTACGTTTCTTTTTGCTTGTAGTTGTGGGGAGTGTATTTTCCATCTTTTATATTTTTGTGCGTGTCATCATGGTGTTTGCAACTCTGGTCTTGCAACTGCAACCCAGTTGCCTCTGAGTCTGCTGAAGTCATTTGGAAATCCAGCAGAAGACAGGGAACTCGGACTCTGATGCAGAAGCAGTGCCAGTATTTAGTAAAAGTTAAAAAAAAAAAAAAGTAAACCAGTTTCCAGACTCTGTCAGTGCACATGTACAAAACCAGAAAAATGTATTTATTGTTGTTATCTTTGAAGTGTATCTGGATACTATATGTTGTCTCAATGACCAATCATTAAATGAGTGTGAAACAAAGGATGTTGTGACAGTGAAACCCAACATATAAAGTTAGTGGTTGATGTCAGGTGGCCGTGAGGAGAACAGCTCCATGACTTGAGGAACAGCTGTATGAACGACAAAGAAACAGAAAGAGAACAGCCGAATGACCAAAAATGTACTAAAAATGAATGATGTACTACAAAGCAGAGCTTTTCACTTGCAAATGGAGATAAGCTGAATAGCAGTGCTGTGTGTGTATGCTTCTGTCTGTCCCTTCTCTCTAGAGTGGCTCATTTTAGCCAAGACTAACAGAAGTGCAATGCTCTTAAAAGATAGAAGGTTTCTGCAGAATCATGAAAATATGGTACCAAGTAGACTAAAATATGTGATCAGTTCATTAGATCTTGGAGAGTTTGTATGGGAAAGAACATGTTATGGATACTCCCCATGTGGAGTATGCCAGCCTGAGTACTTCATTAAACACACAGAGTCCAACAAGACAGGAACCCATAGAAGACCACACCACTCCCAAAATGACTCTTTTTTGAAAAAAAAAAAAAAGTTTAATATGTACCAGTTTAAGTAGATAATGTTGCAACATGAGTAAATCCCGCTTTGTGCCAGGGGTCAGAGCAGTGGAACTGCTGAATGGCACCCAAGGGGGTTTGGCCTTGGGCTGGTGCTTGGCAGAGCAGCCAGGATTGCCCTTCCCAAGGTCTGTTGCTTGTTTTGACCATGAGCTTGGCCTGATTTACAACCTGATCACAATGAAACTACAGCGCATCTTCACTTTTGGCTCAGCGCTGCATTGTCTCGCTTTGTTTCTGTTCTGCAGGGCAGTGCAGCCGCATCCTCCCTCCCCAGCTGGCCACACTACAGATCCTTCACGGCAACGGCACGGCTGTGGGGACGGTGATCACCTTCCAGTGCTCTGCTGAGCACCAGCTGGAGGGACCGGGCGTCATCACCTGCATCTGGAAAGGGAACGCTACCCAGTGGACGGCCGGGGTGCCTTCCTGCAAGCGTAAGGTTCTTCCCAAACCATTTCCTGTCCCTTTGGGCTGTGCTGTGTTTGTTTTGCCCTGCCTATCTCCTGCAACTTTAAGATTCATTCTAGGCATCTGTGCAAGGAGAAAAACAAATTCCATTTTCCTTCAAAGTTGCCCCTACTGACTGTAATTGCGCTCCATATGTGTTCTGACATCATTAATTATTGTGACACAGAAAAGACTCGGTTGGATTTATGCCTGATCTCACATCACTGACTCTGGTAGTGTGGTACCTGGAATAAACATGGCTCTGTAGCTACAAGCTGTACCCTTCTGTAGAGAATGTATAGATATGAGCAACTAATGTGCAAGTGTATTTGCAAACCCTGTAATCTGGCATTCTTTTCTAAAGATATTTTTTCTGTGACAGAAACTCAGCGATACTTTTTTGAACAATTTTAGGTTGCTGCCTGTGGGCAGCCACATAGGAAAGTCACTGCATTGACAAATAGCATTTGAATGGCTACAGCATTAACTGCCTTCCACGCTGTGTTCCTTCTTATTTATTGCAAGGTTGTTAGATATTTGACTAGGAGTAGGCCCAAGTAAAGCATGGTACCTCTGAGCTTTGTGAATCTGGGTCTGTGTCTCAGACATTGTACAATTATAAATAACAGGAAGATGGATGTCTTTTTTGGACACTTATCACTCTCTCATGAACTCAGCTATTCTTATCTCTCATGTGAGAGATTCCATTAAAGAAAAAAACTAGAGAAAACCTCCCCTCCAAAGGCTGCAGAGATACAAAGCCTTGTGTGGAGCACTG
>NW_010171487.1:16805-23648 GCF_000695765.1 Mesitornis unicolor
CCTGATGCTGGTCATCATGGGGTTGGAAGACCTGGATGAATTTTGAAGCAAGACTGAGTGCTTAGTGCTCCAAGTGAGTTGGCAGAGACCTGCGTTAGCTGTGCCACACCACATTCCCTCTCCTCCTTTTGTCTGGATGATTCACTGGGAGCACTCAGCCCAGAGTGCTGACAGACACTGTCCCTTCCATCCTGCATCCTTCCCCAAACAGAGGAAGACCTCTTGTTCGCTGCCCATCATTATTTGTTTTTTGCAGCTCCAGACCTTGTTAACAATTTCTTATGAGAGTCTGCTAACTCATCTGTATTTGATACAGAATCATAGAATCATTGAATGCGGGGGGTTGGAAGGGGCCTTTAAAGGCCAACCAGTCAAACCCCTGCAGTGAGCAGGGACATTGTTACCAGATCAGGTTGCTCAGAGCCCCATCAAGCCTGACCTTGAGTATCTCCAGGGATGGGGCCTCCACAACCATTCTGGGCAACCTGTGCCAGTGTTTGTTTCACCACTCGCATAGTGGAGAGTTTCTTCCTAATGTCTAATCTAAATCTACCCCACTCTAGTTTAAAATTGTTGCCCCTTGTCACATCACTACACACCCTTGTAAATAGAACCTCCCCAGCTTTCTTGTAAGCCCCCTTCAGATCCTGGAAGGCTGCTCTAAGGACTCCCCACAGCCTTCTCTTCTCCAGGCTGAACACTTTCTCAGCCCATAGCAGAGGTGCTCCAGCCCCTGATCATCTTCATGGCCTCCTCTGGATCCACTCCAGCAGCTCCATGGCCATCCTGTGTTGTGGGCTCCAGACAAAGTTGTGCTTTTTAGCTACTGCAGCACTAAAGGCATTGTGTTTAATTAGTTGCAGTAATGAAACACTTGTGAACAATTCATTAGTAGCTTATAAACAGGAGATTTTTTAATAGCCCAGTTTGAGGCTTGTGTAGCTCTAAGCTGAAGCCAAGACACCCTGGTATCTTGACGCATACTAACATGAAAGTCCTCACTGAGCTATTATTAGCAAAAGTGTGAAGCAGGTGGATTTCAGCATGGTTTAATGAAAGTGTGAAAGATAAATTCATGGGTCGACCTTAGAAATGTGCTTCTGTGTTTGCTTTGCTGCAGCCATATCAAAATATGAGACTTTTGGATTTAAGGTCGCAGTGATCGCCTCCATCGTGAGCTGTGCCGTCATTCTGCTGATGTCCATGGCTTTTTTAACTTGCTGTCTTATCAAATGTGTGAAGAAAAGTGAAAGGAGGAGGACTCAAAGGTACGTCAAGAAAAGATTTTTTAAAATGGGCATGATACCGTACATCATATGGACCCTACTGCTGTGGTGGCAGAGAGCTTCAAAGGACCTGATGCTCACAACACCACAATGATGTTAATTACTTTAAATGCTTAATTTGTAGGTGAGGCTTTAGGCATGCAAAGAGTTGGAATTCATGTCTATTTAGGCACCTAATGTCTGTTAATACCAGACAACCTCTGTGGGCCTGGGCAGATCTGGATTTACCCAGGATTATGCAGAAGCTGAACATAGCAGTCTTATTTGCTGGCCCAGTCTTTCTCTCCTTGTATTTTTTAAGATTGGCTGCATTTCCCCTTCTTCTCTCTCTCTCTCTCTCATTTTTTTTCCTTTGACTTCCGTGAACACTGCTGGGAAAATTAATCTACCCATGTCAAAACCATCAAAACCCTCCCCGTCAGCAGAGCTGTCACAACGCTGTGCTGGAAGGACGTAGGATTTTGTCTTCTGGCTCGAAGCGCAAGACAGCGGGCAGGATTATAAACAGCTTGGGAAGAAGTCACATTTACCAATCCAGTCCATTTCAAAAACTCAGGGTGAAGGGGAGTGAGGTGGGGTAGTGGTGGAGTGGAGGGAGACTGGGGAGGACAGGAGTGAAGGTCTCCCTGCTCCAGGCCGTGTTTTATCTAGAGCTGCATGGGAATCAGCTTAGGGGGGAAATGCTGTCATTTCAAAATCTAATTGTAACCAAAATACAAATTTTTCTTTTTCCCTTGAAAGGATTTTGTGAGGCAAAAAAGAAAAGTCATTGGTGTCATTCATAATACTAGGTTTTCACTGATAGCATGAAATAATTTTTGAAATGAAAGGGTTGATTGGCATTTTTTGAATCGACGCTTTTCTTTTTGATAAAACTATTCATATCGAAGTCCTTGTTTTTCATTTATTTTAAATGGAGTTTTGTCCAAGTTAGCTGTTCACATGACTTTGATGACTTGATATTTTTCTCTTATGAAAGAAAAGCCCTTCACACGAACATTTTGAACTGGTTTTGTCATCAGGACATAAAATTATTCCTTTTGTGTGGAGCTTCTCAGTTCCCTGCCTGCCTTCTGTCCTCCCCTCACTGCTCCTGAAGGAGCTGCTCAACCTGGCCCATCCACAGTAGAGCCCTGTTCCTGGGGGGGACCTGGGGGTACTACAGACATTGTATGGCTTGGCCCTGCTGTCAGAAAGCAACTGAGATGATGGAGAAACTGTCCACATCACGTGAGAAAGAGTAACACATCCCTGTGTGATGCTTGCTCGACCTAGACATGGTGGTAACATCCGCAGGCAAAAGTGGATGAGGGTGTGCCTGTACAGAGGATCTCTTTGGTGAGGTCAGCTGATGTGGTTGGAAAATGTAGATTGACTTTTGGATGCGCGTAGCATTAATCTGAAGAGAAACTGCTTGATAACTTCATACAAAATGAGAATACTTGGTAGGGGATTAGTTAAATAAGGGCCTCTTAGGCCATCTCTGAATGAAAAGGTAGTCTGGACCTGTGGGCTGGGGAGGATGTCCTCATCTTGCCTTTGGCTTTGAAGTCTGCCTGTCTACTTTTTTTGGCTCTTTTAGTTGGTCTACTAGAAGAGATCCCCTACAAACCTGTCCTGCAAGGTCAGGTTTGTAGGTTTGTTTGATGGTCTTTGAAGTGCCATCTTTTGTGTTACCCTTGCATTCAGAGAGAAAAGGGACAAAGGCTGCTGAAAAAGCTCACATAATTTAGCCTCCTCGCAGACCTGGTCCCACTGCATAAGCATAGCTGCCATTTTCTTTGGTAGGAGCAGGATTGCATGCTGAGAGGACAGAAGTGAACCAAGACCAGCATTGCCAGTCCTCACAACTTAATCTTGTCCCATCAGCTAGTGGGAATGTCTGTGATTATGTGAATCTCAGATTTCTTTTAAAAGCAAGCAAAGAAATTGTGATTTTTTTCCCCTCCCCAGAGATGTAGGCAGCAGCATGAAAAGCACCTTAAGCGTTTCCAAATGGAAATCCTGAAGGCAACTGACCAAGCCCTGCTCTTACCAAAGGCAACATTACTCCTCCATTTTTAAGTTAGTTCATCTTTTCAACCTGCCTCGTGATTTTTGAACCCTTAGGAATAGCAGTGCTGCAAAAATTATCAGAAAATACTTTCTTTTCTGAAATAATTTATTCCATAAAGTGGGGATGGTCTGTGGTCTTTTCACGTGTAACAGGATCTGGCCTGAGGTGTGTCACTGATGAAGGCCCATGAGAACATTGACATAACATCACGCCTGAAGGGAGTTTCCCTATTACCTGTAGTCTCAAAACCCACTGAATCAAATGGACATAATTATTGGGGTTTGTTCCTTTGAACTATCCACAAGTGCTCATAAGAAAATTGTTCTTTTTTTTGTTTGCTCAGTTTTTGGGGAGTCCTGGATAATACTTAAAATTTTACATAAATACATTTACATATATATTTTACAAATATTTATGCTATTTAAGAACCCTCCACCTTTAGGTATCTAAGCAGGTAATTAAGTCTCTGGAAATTTGGCTTACACTTGAAGTTCAGCATGTGTTGAAGTGCTGTCTCCAGTAAACCTTGATTTAGATTTAAACTCTAGTGAATCAGGGCCACGATCTGATAAAAGCTCAGATATCCAGCCGTTTATCACGGTAATCTATTTTACACCTTACTTAATTTGCAGAGATATGCAGCTATGGTACCAGCTCAGAACTGAGGAACTGGAGCACATGCAAGCTGCTTACTTTGGTTTTAAGGGAAGAAACAATAACAACAACAATAAGAAACTCAGGAATAAATCCATACTTGATGATGTGACTAACATGGCATACGATAACCAAGGCTTCTACAGGTAAGGCCATTAAAATACAGTCAGATGAAGGAGTTTGTTGAGCAAATTTTAGAAGAGGATTCCTCAAAAATGCACTTTAAAGGGATGCCCCTGAAGAGGATGGATTGTCAGCGCTTGTTCTTGAACTTGCAGGGGAATTCATGTTGCCAAAAGGTGAGACAGCGGAGAAGTTGAGTGTCACCTCCCTCCTTGCAGCTCCTTTTGTCTGTCCCCAGCTTGGTGCAGCCTGGTCTGCAAGGGAGGTGGCACCGGTTTAACTGGAGAGGAGTTTTTAATTGGCTTTGTTAAATGGATGCTAAAGTGCCACAGGGAGGTCACCGCTCTGTGTTGGTTGGAGGCGTCAGGGTGCCACTTGCCTAAGAGCCTTAGAGAGGGGCAGTCAGGGACACCTGGAGCTGCAGCACAGTGCGAGGTGACATCAAGCGTTGCCATTCACCCCTCGGTGACCACAACACTTCTCCTGAGAAGCACCGTGTTGTTATCAGGGGGTGCGGGGCAGACGCAATGGGGTCCCCATCCGCGAGGCAGTCCGAATGCCCACGGCAGGGGCACCCTGGCCCTGAAGTCCTCCAAAGAAGTGTCCACGCTGAAATAACGCTATGGGTGCAGGGGGGTGAGCACTGGTGGTTTTGCGTCAGTTCAAAATCACCTCTCAACATGCCCAGGTGTGTTATGCTGGCTGCGTTGTTGCCAACAAAAGAAAACCAGAAAAATGAGTACATGTTAAACTGTAATCACTCTTTTGCTGTAGCGTTCATATAAACACATGTCATTATGTGTTTTATATCCTTCAGGTTCTGCTTTGTTGTCAGGTGTGATAATATATAGCGCAATCCTCATTTGCTTTTAATTCACTGCTCACTCGCACAGCTTTTATATACAGCAGTATCTGTGATTTGTAGTGGTTACCTGCAGAAAACCATTTTATGCAAGTTATAAACCTGCTTCCATGTCACAGTGCAGCTGGAAATTATATTTAAATGGAGCACTTGCACAAAAGTCTGATGGCTGCTTAATCAATTCCTAGCTTTGGGTGATTTCAGAAAGATGTATAAAGCTAATTAAATGCTGATTATAACCTAAACAGCTTTCAGAAGACTCAGGATGCGATTTTTAATTTTAGGCAACTTCAGTCTGTGACGATGTTCATGTTTTGCACAAGTGCAATCTGCTTTTAAAATAACATGGATAAACTTGTCAGGGGCTGTAAGCAGGTTGGGGCTCTGCTGGAGCCTCGAGCTGCGTCTGGGCTTTTTTCTGCACTGCTCCACAGGGCCGAAGCTGCTGTATTATGTTTACCAAATTCTGTACTCTCTTTCTTAACTGGAAATAGCAGGGAATATATAATTCTTCTGGATAAGCAGCTTCTCTGGGGCCAGAAATCAACAAGTTTATTATTTCTTTAGAAAACTGGAGAGTGTATGAACTGCAGTGGGGAACTGCAGAGGGCTGGAGGAGGAAAGCCTGTGAGCTCTTTTTCCCCTAGGTAGAGCAATACGCACACTGTGTTAAATACTGATGCACGTACCCACCTCCTGACGCACGAGGTCTGCTATTAATCAAGGTCTACTTGATTTCCAGCATGCAGACATGATGTGATCCCCGATGATCCCTAGCCAGAGCAAAAATCAGCTGGGAGAGCAGGTGTGCACAGAGCCAAAGTCGAGCATTTCTCACATGGAGAATGGGTGCTTCTAATCAGAGATGGGAATGGCATTGAAGCTGATACAGACCCTGAATAAAACTGTCTTGGATTGCTCTAGGAACAGGCGTCACCCTTTATCAATTTGTACCTTGTTCCCTTTCTTCACTCAAATACGATCTATTTAATCAAGGTTAGTAAAAGGTGCTGATTTCTACTGGTTAAATCTGTTAAACTGACGTATGCGCAGGATGAGATGCAGGAATTTTGCTAATATATTTCATGCCAACTCTTGAAGACAACAAATGATCTGTCAGCTTTGTCTTTTACTTGCAAGATTTATTTTTCGTGCATAGCGAATTAAGCTAAGTTTCCTCATCCTGTGCACATCCAGCTTACTGGGAACAGCTGGGCAGTGCAGGCAAATCCCCAGGGAGGTGCAAACACGAAGCTGATTTATGCTGGGAAGACTGGTGTGAAAGGACATGTTTACTGCCTGGGTTATTCCTGTGGTACCTTTCTCCATTTAACGAGACATGGACGTGTTGGCAGCCCATGCTTGGAGGAAATCTCTAAACATGTGGGTGTTGCTGTAGTGGTAGAGCTGTTATAGCACTGATTGTTTAAGGAAATAAATAAGGGTTGTTGGAAAAAAGCAGCAAAACTGAGGGCCAGCAAGCCCAAAAAAGAGCTTCTGTATATTGCTGCATGCATGTAAGCCAAGGTGTGCGCCTGTGGTCACAAACAATCCAGAAGATAATTTAACCAAGGCTCCTAAAGGAAGATTCAGACTTGACTTTAGGAAGCATTTCTTTACCAGCATGGCAATCAAACCCTGGAACAGGCTTCCTGGAGAGGTGGTTGATTCCCCAACGTTCTCAGTGTTCAAGAGGAATTTGGGCAATGCCCTTAATAATATGCTTTAATTTTTGTTCAGCCCTGAATTGATCAGGCAGTTGGACCAGATGGTCATTGTAGGTCCCTTTCAACTGAACTACTCTTTTCTGTTCTAAATCTGGCTCTAAACTTCAGATTTGATTTTACAGGGATAAAATCGGT
>NW_010171487.1:23659-23881 GCF_000695765.1 Mesitornis unicolor
CCCACCCCACCCCACCCCATCCCAGTGTTCATGTTTAGCCACTTTGAGAAATTTGTGCAAAACGTCACTAGACCTCTGAGCAAATCAGAAACCCGACTTTGTTTTTCTAACAAGGAGCTCTGCTAAGAAGCAGGGGAGGCTGATGTTTTTCTCCCTGCCTTTTTCGGGGCTGCAGTATGCATGGTTCGCTGTGATACAGCCATGGGAAGTGGCTCGGCAACC
>NW_010171487.1:23892-44404 GCF_000695765.1 Mesitornis unicolor
GAGAGATGAGTGGTGCCCTTGTCTGAGAAAGGAGTGGGTGGAGGCTTGGCAATTTATGTCGTTTTTATGATAGCATTTCCTTTTCTTGAAGAAAACTGTTCTGTTGCTTCTTCACGTAACATGCAAAGTAGCTGGAAGAGTGAGAACTCCTCCACCCTTGAAGAAGACCCTCTTGAGTATATCTTAGCCTATTTTTGACTAGAAAAGGATGTAGGTCATGTTACTTTTCAGACTTAATTGAAATAGATTTAGAGATTAACATTTTGATTCACCACTTTAAGGATCAAAGATACTGTAAGAACAAAGAAAACAAAAAGCCAATTCTTTCAGATAAGCCAATATAGAATAAAACAAAAAGGCACTTCTTTCAAACAGGTAAGGTATTTGTTATGGTTTACAGAGTAATTTAAGATTAAAAAAACTATGATCTGTTAAAGCGATGCCTTAGTATGCCAGTGAGTTAATTTTGGCTGTAATGAGGTGATATAATGTGGATGCAGAATGCTGATGTATACAAGTTATAAATAATGTAGAAGCCCAGCTGTCGGACAGTAGAGGCTCCAGTGTGCTGTTCTGGACCTGTCTGCTGCAAAATGAGATCTTTTTCCCCTTGTGTTTGAAGCATGGAACAAATGTGATGAATATGTAGTTTTGCAGGGAAATGTTGAATTTTAGTGGTAACTACTCTAATTATAATTAGAGCCCCATTCTGGCTTCTTGGCTGCTTGAACAAATTGCTTTAAAATGCTGAGAAATATGTCTGCAAATACCTGGGATCATTAACTACAGAGTGCAGTCACTGTTGATGCCACCTCTTTCATTTGGATTTAAGGAATTATAATGAGGATAAAAATACCAATTTTTAGCGGAAGGTTTTAGATGCAGGAGCTGCAAGCATATTTGCTCTTTTCTAATATTTGAAGAGCTAACTAATGTGGAGCAGGGAAGGACAAGTTACTAGGCATGGGGCTGCTGGGAGGGGACGTGTTTTCCCCAGTGCTGGTTCTCAGAAGTTTCGAGCGTAGAGCCGAGATAGCAGGTTGCTGCATGATGCAGAGGTTTGAGACAGATTAGTTGAAGAAAAGGGTCTGTCATCTGTGGGAGGGAGATTAGCTGCAGCTCTGGGCCACGTAGTTAGAGGAGAACAATGTGCATGAACCTCCAAAACAGCCCCTGGGGAGGCTTGCTAGGCAGAGGCACAGCTTGTCAACACGGGGATGTGCTGGGAGTAGCGCTTACAGCCTGACTGCAGTACGGATTGGGAGGAAAGCCTAAAATCAGTCAACTACATTCTGCTCTCTCTAACATTTTAAGATCTAAAAGTCTTCCTAATTCTGCATGAGAATGAAACCAGGCCTGCTGACATCACCTGGGTCTTGCTGGTGAGAGTCCTGGTGTTGCACAGGAAGGAGCATTTGAAACGCCTCGCTGGGTTTAAGAGGTTTTTTGAAATGGGTACGTTCCTGAGCAGGATCTGGTATTTTTGAGTCAGTTGTTTTCTGATGAAAAATAAGACTGATCCTGCAGTAATGCTTCTCTGGGATAATTGCTTGGGCAGCCACCACCCAAAGATGAAAGGTCCTCTTCCCTCCCCACCAAGCAGCCATGTGGGAGAGCTTGGACTCAAGCAGGTTGTGCTCTGCCCTGTGACAGGCACAGGGTAAGTATCAGTAAAGAGAAGGTTAATGATGGCTGTTCTTCCTCTGTGCCAGCTGCTGGTAGTGTTTGAGGGATGGAGGTGGATGTCAGTAGGAGATTATATCAAAGAACCCGGGGTTGACAAGAAGAGTGTGATCACCCTAAGGATGCTGTAGCTGTTCTGCAAGTGAATGGTTGGGACAAGGGGGTTAAGGCCAGTTTGGCCTTGGGATCCCCTGCCTGGAGTAAGGTGGAGAAACTTCCGCAGCCTCCCAAACTGAAGCAACAGCCTTCTCTTTTCCATGAAGTAGCCCTAGCCATGGCTTTAGGATAAATCATTAAAACGTGCACAATCTAGTGCGACCATCATGAGAACAAACAGCAAACCCTTTTTGGCGTGCAAAGACATGAAAGAACTGGGCACTCCCCTGTTGGAGCTGTGGCATATTTAAACATCAGCTTGTGCAGAGAGATAGCAGTCCCAGGAGAAACACAGATATGTAGTAATGAGGAAAAGCTGAGAGAGCTTGTTTCGGTTTGCATCGACTTCCTAAATATGGTAAGAAATAGCCGCACCTAGGGAAGCCTCTCTTTTCTTTTTCAGCATAACCATCCTGTAACCTGTCCTGGCACAGGTACTCCCTTGGCTCAGGGATGCTCTGTTATTTTGCAAGAGAGAATTGATGGTCCAGTGTTTTCCACACTCAGGGAGAACTGAATTTAGCTGTAGACTTAACTCCTTTTCCTCCTCTGTCAGCTAAGCTGACAACCAGAAGGAAACTAGTCCAGCTTAAACACGTCTGAAGAGCAGCAAAGAAACTTGGTGGGGTTACTTTTTTCCCTGGTGTGGAAGCATTTGGAAGAAAGTTGTGCATTCAAAATTTGGACTGTTTTGAGGTGAATTATTTTACACAGCTCTAGGCCAAGTTATAAAACATTCTCTATGAAGTAGCTGATCTGACTGCAGGAGTGAGTCAAATGGAAAAGCCCATGTCTCAGTAGGTTTAAAGTCCTCCTTTCAAATATCCACTACAGCTGGAGCATATTATCAAGGAGAAAAAACCTCTTCTGCAGAGAAGCAGGCTAGTATATTCTTCCACAGAAGATATTTTTAGTATCTGAAATTTTTGTACTGAGGCCCTTTCTGACTACAAGATGTATTACCAGTGTACCTGGCATAATGCAAATACAGACAATCCAACAACAAAGATGTCCAAGTGAAAAGGTTTTGCAAAAAAGCCAGCATGCTCTTAGGAGAGACAACTCGGCATTTTCAGTCAGTCTGAGAAGTCATATGCAAGGTTGGTGAAATTAGCTCATAGCTTTGGCCTCCACAGTAAGATAAAATGTGCTTTCTTTTTCTCTTTGATTTAGTGGTTACAGTGGTTGAAGTTTTCCACTACCTTGTGTAAGGGGTTGCAGGGAATATGCGAATCAGAAACTCATGTTGCTCTAAAAAATATTCATGTCTGCCCTGGCTTGCTGAGGAGCATGGTTGAAAGTCAAAGACAAGATGGGATGGGACACTTGGCCACGTTCCTACCCCTCCTCTGCCCCCTTGAGGGCACTTCCCCAGCTGCTTTTCCCCTCTGAACGCCCAAGTAGAAGAGATTAAAAAGCTGAGAGATGCCCTTCTACTAGCAGGGTAGTGTGGTGTAGATTTACCACCATGAAAGGGGACGACACTTGAAGAAATAAATACCCATGTTGAGAGACAAGCTGCTGCAAAGCTTGATGGAAAACCTAAGTAAAACAAGACAAACCCACCAGGACACCTACAGTGACTTCCAGGAAATGCACCAGACGAAGAATTAAGGGTGCAAAACATCTACAGAAGCGACTTAGTGCAAGAATGTTAGAGGTGCTGGGAAAACCAATTTCACAAACCAAGGTGCTTGTGAAGGTCAGCAGTCTCACCAGAGCTGGACCCTTTGCTGCCTCCACAAGATCCATGTGTTTTCTTTCACGATCACCCTTGTTTCCCTGAAAGCTGGGGCGTGCAGAGCTCAGCCCTGCAGCTCCTTGTCCCAAAGCTGCGGTGCGTGTGAGGGACCATCGGCACAGTGTACCAGAGTGTCTGCAGGGGTGTCAGTGTGGCCCCCAACGCAGCTACAAGGCTGAAATTGCAGACAGCCGCCCATGGGCTGCTCCCAGGACCACAGAGAGAGAGGTGGGACCCATCACCACTGTGGTAGTTAATGCTTCGTTTGGTAATGCAGCCAGTTCACTGAGTAAAATGTTCACAAAGAGTAAATGACCCGTTTGGCACAACTGTACGCAGTTAATACAGTTTCCTACACAGGCAATGTTTGGTTGTGCGGCACTTGGGGTGGAGGGGAGGAGACCCAGCACAGGAGAGCTGCACATTTCCTTTTCAGGCTTTTGCACAGATCGTTCCACCCTGTGAGTGATCCCACCTTGAGCTTCTCTATTCTCTACTTTTTCCTCTAGTTTGTTATTGCTCTCCTCTGTGTATGTGTTCCCCCCCCACCTTTCAGAGACTAAAACCTTCCTGTTCCTTTTGATACCTATGTTTCACAGAAAGATCAGGCAGGGGAAGTGAGCTGTGGTTTCATCTTGGGGCCCTGTCACAAAGGGCAGGATGGCTGGCTGCTAAATTGCACCCATTTCTGAATTTCAGTCTTAATTGTCATCTCAACGAGTATGGAGGGTGTGTGCACAGCAACATGTGCTTTCAATAACGCTGCTATTATTGTTCTCATAATGCCTCCATGACTACCCCAGGGTCTTGTACAAAGTCACCAGACATACAGCAACAAAAAAATCCCCTCCTGTTCTCCAGTATAAAAAATCTCTTTTCAGAGCCAGTGCCAGCATGGCTGGCAGCATCGCAGCAGCCCCGCTCCTCTGAGTTCTCACACTCCTCAGATGTCCTGCTAACGGCGCCTTCCCCTCCAGCTAGGAACAGCTCTCAAGTCACACAAAGCAAAATTCTTCTGAATCCTCTAAAAGACATTGACAAATGCAATGATGGCTGTTCCCCTGTCCAGATGGGAGCTCTGGCTTCATCTGCCACATAAAGTCTGTCCTCATCAAATGCACTGTGTGCCTTGCTAGGCTGTTCTCACCTCACATCCTCAAGTGAGTTGGCATTTCCAGGTAGAATCTCAGCATGGTCTGGGGGGAGAAAGGACCTTTAAAGGTCATCTAATTCCAACCCCTCCATGGGCAGGGACACCTCCACCAGCCCAGGCTGCTCCAAGCCCCGTCCAACCTGGCCTTGGGCACTGCCAGAGAGGGGGCACCCACAGCTTCTCTGGGCAACCTGGGCCAGTGCTCACCACCCTCACAGGGAAGATAGGAGCAGGGAGGTCTCTTACCATGATGTTTTGAAGTAGCCCAGCTGGAAACTGGAGTTAAGGAAAGTTGTACAGTTGTCCTCCAAGTAGAGTTTTAGCCAGTTTGGCTTTCTGAGTTGGTGGTGGTGGACTGTGAGGAATTTCATAGTTTCACAATGCAGAGCTTTATAGGAGAAAATGTCAGAATAGGATGAATTCTGCCCAGACGAATTATATTTCTATTGCCCAGTAACCAGAATGCCTAGATTTGAACTGTAATCCTGGCAAAGATATTTGCAAGGGCTGTGGCTACCCCATGCAAAACTTTATTCCAGTTCTTCTCTCTGTGCACACCCTTTTGATTTGATTTTTATTTTGTAACTATTGACTATCACCTCAAGAGGACAGAACTGAGTTCCTCATACCATAAAGAAAATAAATGTACAGTAGCAAGTATTTAAGAAGATTTTCTTTCATCAGTGAGATCTGCAGCATTACTCTGTGTAGCTTCTGATGGCAAGCCACTGGGGTACTTGGATAGGTGTTTTGGTGTCCAACACCAAGATACTTGAGGGCACCAAGATTAAAAGGCACAGTTAAAACAGTACAGAGCAATACAACATGGGTAAAGTTACCAGGCTGGGGTTTTTTTGAGAAGTAGATGAGTTTGTTGTTGTCCAAATTACAAGTGGGTAAATTCTGCTCATCTGAACACCCTCTTGATGACTATCCTGGTACCCTGGTACAGTGCCTTCTCGCATCAAAGTGGTTTAAGATGCCCTTACACTATCTATTTGTTGCTCATGCCCCAGATAGGTTTGTAACACAGCTCTCCAGTGAAGAGACAGATTTATTATCCTTTACAGGAAAGACGTATCTGCAGTATACCTGCTGTGTACCAAAACAGCAAGGCCTCTGTTATTTGGTTTTATTCTGTTATTCCCCTGCGGTTCCTACATGTATGCACTTTTTGTGTATGAGCATTTCTGCTGCCTTTCTGCAACTGATAGTTGCAGAACGCAGCTTCTGTTTCCTGCCTAGCGTTTCGCACACGGCAGGATGAGCCCAGGCTGTGCTGGGTGTGGGTGTGTGGCTGCGCTCAGTGGCCAGCATCACCAGCTTCGGAGGCAGCTGCGGAGCGGCGCAACGTGGGGTGAGTTAGCTCAGCATCGGCCTTGTGTGCGGACAGCTGCCCTGCAGGAACTGATGTTTTACAAAAGCCCACATGCAAAAATTTGGCACAAACTCGAAAGGGCCACGTCTTACCTGCTTCTGGGTCACAGAGCCACGTGCTTAAAGCCTGCTGCATCACCCCTCTTGCAGCAGAGTTCGAGAACACACTGAGCCCATGTCCTGGTTTTGTAGGGACAGAGTTATTTTCCTTATAGTAGCTAGTGAGAGTTTTGTTTTGGGTTTGTGCTGGGGCTGATGTGACAACACACCAGTACTTATATATCTCAAGGTTTATGTTTCAGGTTTTCCACTGCACCTGTGGTTAGAATTTAATTTGTTTGTTTGTTTGCTTTTTTCCCTCTCTCTGCACAAGAGGATGGGGGGAGGGAGAGGCAAAAGCCTGAGATTTTCTGTGGCAAGTGATCCAGGTGTGATCCAAGCTGACCAATAAGAATGTATTGCAGAGTCTACTGGGGACGGCACTTCTCTTCTCCCTTCCTCCCCTTCTACTTCGTGATGGCAGCCGTCCTGGTTCCTGAGCCTTACCCCTCCCTTTTCATGTCTTCATTGGCATATGGCCAGTAGCTGCTGTTTGTGAGCTATTATTGCTTTATTATCATTGTTCCTATTCTTCTTACAGTTTATTTGTATTATTAATGTTATTATTACTATTTCAGTTTGGTTTAGTTATTAAATAGTGTTTATCCCAATTGATGAATTCTTTTACTCTCCCAATTCTCTTCCTCATCTCTCTGGGGATGAGGAGGTGAGCTGCGTGGTGTTTAGCTGCTTGCCGAGTTAAACCACACCATCCCATCCCCTCACTTTCCTGAATGAGTCGTGTGTAGTTTACTGAGCATCATTTCAGCAACTCTGCCATCTCTGCCTGCCACTGCTGCTGCTCTGCCCGCACCATCCACTGCTGGGTTATTTGCCTGCACTGGCTTAGCCCACAGCTGGGCAAACCCTCCTTTCCCAGGGTGGGAAGGTGGGCTGCAGGGTGGGTTGGTGAGCACCAGTCATCAGTGTGGCTGTCACTGGTGCCCACACACACACAGCATCCCAGCCTGCAGTCCCTGCTGGGAGGGACAGGTGGTGGCCGGGTCGGGCAGTCAAGGGCCAGCACAAGCCTGGATGGCACAATGCTGCACAGGCATCGCAGATAACACCTCAGCTCCCACTGGGCACAGCTGGCCCCTGTGCTCCCAGCAGTGCTCCGCTAACCAAGCAAGGACTTTCCTTCTGCACCAGTCTCAGCCTTCAAATGTTCCTAGTCACATTCTCCAGATAGCGTAGCATTAAATTGAAGCTGGGGACTTGTTTGATGGAAAACAAAGAAACAGCATCTGCCCCAACCCCAAATAAAACCAACCTCACAAGTCTTTCCAAGGTCTGCATCAGCTTTCACAGAGATGCAATTATTTGCCCCACTGCTGCCAACTGGTTTTAATGCTTTAAGAAATGTGTCCATATGTTGCAGCCCAAGTTGTTTGCTAAAATGCCTGATGTGCAAATAAAATGGATTGGCAAGTTCTGTATCCTCACCAAAGCAAATAAATCAGCAATAACTTTTCCCTGCATGCTTACAGGTTCCAGGAGGAGTGGACTCGGGACATCGTAGCTCCTGGGCGTTGTGATCATCTGCCTAAGTTAACGAAAAGCAGTAGTGCACCAGTGAAACACGCTGTACCAGGACACGGCGCTGCAGTCCAGACGGTGGATGCAATACATGTTGTTGAAGTCCATGGACATAGGGATAGTTATAACAAGCCAAGGTGTCAGATACCTGGATAGCTGGTGGCTGAAATGCAATTCCTTCTCTGGACCAAAATGAAGTTTGGATAGAAATATGTGCCTTAAAGACAACGTAGAAAGTTAATTATTCATATGAATTCAAAAGTTTTCTATATTCCAAGATGGTTATTTAACAGAAATGCTTCAAGGTCTGATACAAATAAAACAATGAATGAGGCTGGCAGTCCATAGCCATTCTCTACAGTGTGCAATGTATTGTGACCGTGGCAAAAGCATAATATCATTCTGCTGTACGTCTAGAGAGAAGCAGTAGCTAGTTTCTGTATTTGCCTCATACAAAGTCACTGATGATAATTACACATTCGTAAGATTGCAACCTTCTTTTAACCAGTGTTTTTTGTAAGCATTACAGAATGAAAAATCCCCCATATTTTTACACAGTAGTACAATAGAACTACAATAAAATTTTGTTTTTAATTAAAAGCCCCTGTTGTTTTGTATCAGGAAGGACTTTTTGTTTAATTCACCTGCCCCTCATTTAGAGCCCACGTGAGACAGGCGCAGCAGAGGCTCAGCTCCAGACCCGCCAGCCTGTGGGAGAGGGGCGAGCATATGGAGGGACGTGCTGCCTGCCCCTCGAGGGACCATACCATTGAGCACCTACAGCTGGTGTAGGTGTCACGGTGTGCAAGCAGCCAGCGTGCAGGCTGGTGAGTGGGGAATGGGTGCAGCCTTCCTGGAGCAGGGTGCCTCCGATGACTGCTGCAGCATCCTGGTGAGACCACTGCAAGTAAAGGGGCAATATAGTTTTTTGGAAATCTGCTTTCTTTTCCTATTATTAATCTGTTCGCTGTGTGAGGAAACAACCTGTTTGAGTTTTTTTCTTGTTTTGTCCATTTTGAATAGTTAAGTGATATGACTCCTATTCTGCTGTTTATATGCACACACGTGTACCTTATAGTTACACAGGATAGTTATTTTTGTTCAAGTCGAAGCCTTATTTATTCTCCTGTCATCAACTGTCTAATGGGTGCTGTCACATTCCCATCATGATGATCTTATAGCAAGCCCCAGTCATTGTTTTGTTGTAAGTCCCACTTGTTTTGAATCAGGTATCCTCTTAAGACTTTCAGGTCTGCAGTTTTGCTTTTGAAATTCAAGTTACTGTAGCTTGCTGGCAGGCCTAGAAATGCCCTGTGCCATCCTGGCCATACTCAGCAGAGATCAAAACCACGTGCTTGAACTTGAGCTTTGTGGAAGTCGCAGCAAAAGACCTTTGGATTTGTTCCTAATAGGCTCAGTTCTTCTATAGGTTACCAGTCTGCACTCCTACAAGGCACTTCTTAATACATGCTGTGGAGAGGATAATGGATATACTTCCCAACACTCATGCCAATTAAGTAATCAGTTCATTAAATTAATACTAGCCAATGTTTATCAGGACATATTTGTGCTGTGAACCATTTTTTCTGCAGTTTTTCGGTGCCCTGCCAGACCCAGACAGCTTCTGTACCCAGATGCACTCCTACATCCCATGTGCAGCGTTGGCTTGAAAGGGTTCAGAAAGTTTTGGAGAAGGTGCGTTATCAAATCTTGGCTCAAGGCGGTCCCTGAGACGGGCCAGCTGGAGCCCTGGCAGGGTGGAAAATGAGAGGCGAGGATGCGAAATCTCTGCAGAAAGCTGGCAGCGGGTCTGCCTCACTGCTGGTGTGGGGCTTTCTGGCAGGAGAGCTGGGAGTGCCTGGGCTCCATCCGCCAGAGGAGAGCACTCCCAGGACTCTTTGGGAACTACGGCTTGAAGAGCATCAGTGGACAGTCCCAAACATCTGAGAGGCTCCTATACAAATTGCTGGTGCACTGGAATTAAATGCTGAGGGAAGTTAAAGGCTTTCCACATAATAAAAGGTACAACTTAATAAGATTTATGAGTGCTTGTGGGACAAATGCTAGGATTAGGTTTGTAAATGATAGCTTGTTCCAGGTAGGACACATGAGAAGAAAGGTCTATACATTCTCTGCAGTTCAGCATGAGATGAAATGCTTGTTAATTAATGCCTGTAGTTGGGAACGAAGGGGGAAGGAGCATGGAGCAAGGGTTGCCGGGTGTCCAGAAGGAGGAGCTGGCAGAAGCTTGGGGTAATAACAGAACCATCTTTAATATTGGGTGACTTTATTTGTCTAATTCTCTGCTGGAAAAGTGTGATGTCTTGAAAATGTCTTGGTGGCTGCTTTATTTCCGAAGGTGGTAGCAGTGGCTTCTGACTATAGCAGGGAAAAACTTGTTAAAAGTCAAAACTGACATTTGGGTGAAAGTGAAAATAAGTGGCACCACATTTTTAAGAAAAGGAGGAAGAGCAGCAGAATAATGAAATGGACTGCAAAAAGGCACATCTTGACATGCCAAAATAACAAGTGCAAAGGATCTGAGCAGAAACAACCTGGGAGATGGAGTGCAGGAGAGCTGACAGTCTCTCGCAGAGCCTGTTTAAAGGCGTGCCAGACAAACCAATGCGAGTACAGCAAAAATCTGATACAGCTGCCTCAGGGTTGCTGGGGACATGAAAATCAGAGCGGAAAAACTCAAAAAGATTGAAATGTAGCAAATGACTGATAAGAAGAACAAAAAGAGGCGAGTGGAGCTGTTCAGAAAGGTAAGAGGAAATGTGAGTTACAGCAAGCAAAGGAGATGAGAGAATAGAAAAATACAGTGGAAGAAACAGAGTAAAACTACAGGTAGGGTATTTCTTGGGAAAAGCAAAAATGGACCCAGAGATGACATCAGGACGGATCACTGAAAAGTTCACTGGTTACAGCAATGAATTTTATCATGGGACTAGGACTGCAGCCTAGAATAAGTCAAGAAAAAGGTCAAAAATATTAAGATAAATTTGATTCCTTGATGAAATTAATCCTAAGGTGCTAAGGAATTATTTAAACAATACTTGAACCATCACTGTTAGAGCTTCAGGAAACTGTGAAGAAGAACAAAGGAAGTTCTAGAAGATGGGAAGGGCAAATCTAACTTTAATAAGAGAGTAGGGAACCTCCTACCAGTACCAGAAGGAAGGTGCTTCTCTGATTCCCAAAAAGAGCATAGGACAAATGATTAAACCAACAGTTTGCAGAGAAAGCAAGTCTCACCCTAGGATTAAACAGAGCTGTAGGCATGGGAGGAACTGCTCTGTTCCACCAGCAATATCGTGCCTGATTCTTCAAGAGCAGGTAAGGTACACGTGTGAAGAGTGATCCGGTTCTGCTTGATCCTGCCTCTCTGCAGCTCTTTTGAACTCCTCTCCTCTTCTACATCTCTGCGATTATGTTAATTGGGTGTAATGATTTAACTGTCTGGCATTTTAATTTTATCATGTGACTTTCAAACGCTATGACTGCAATAAATTCACTTGTTGGGATGCCTGGGTCAACACACTGCGTGAGAAGGAATCTGTTCTGCAGATGAGTAATGTTTGATGGGGGAAAGAAAACCCTTGAGATGACAGGAACATTGAGAGCCATAGGAAGCAACAGTGATGGCAGGTAAATTTACTGTCTCCGTGCCACTGCACTGGTTTGCTATCACTTATTTAGGCATCTTAACACAAGAGGCAGCAAAGTTACAGGAAGATAAGGAAACAACACCCATACTGTTTTAATAAGATTTGTGGTTCTGATCCCTCTGGGACTGTGCTTAGTTTATGACGGCTGCACCCCCTGCAGTTAGTTTTATTGCTCGTGTGAACATTATTTATTGTCAGAAGGAAAGTAAGTGCTGTGCAGGAAGGAGATGAAAGCAGCTGAAAATCTAAAATAGACATGTAAAAAACCTCATATTTATTAAGTTAACCCGTAAAGGTTAGCAAGCCAGTGATTCCAAATGGATTCAAGCTCCCATTTCTACTACAGAAGACTCACATTTCCTTCTGTATTTTATGGAACTGATGGCTTGTGCTTAAAGAACAGGTGAAAATGCTACAAACTCCATAAACAAGCATGACAGCCCTCTCCCTACGTGGGTGCTTATAATTTAATTGATGTACATTACAGTAGGACAGGATAACTCTTCACAGATTAAAAAACCAGCACAATTGTTTGTTTGCATTTCCTCACCCTGTATTTTAAAACTGTTTTCCTGGAGCAGGCAGCTCTGCTGAGGCTGTTGCACTGCTCTGTTCAGCTTCGATGGCTTGCAGAAAACCACAAAACAGTTTTCTAAGATCTTACGCTAAATGCTGAACAGGGAAAGGTTTATAGGCCAGCTGACATACTACTTGCTACAGGAGGATATCTGATCCTTGCTTCCTTTTAACTGAAATTTAATTCTTGGAAACAAATGAAAGAATGTATTTGCTATGCTGGAAAAGTGGTGTCCCTGAGCCTGGGAAGTGCTGAGCGCACTGCGTGGAAACCCAGCGAGCCCTGTACCTGCAGCAGTAAGTCCTTACAGAAATCTCTCCTGTGGGGAACACCTACTTTTATTTGTGGGATATCACAGTTTTGGCAGATCCTGTAATTTCTGTCACAGGTCTCGTGCTATTTCTTATTTTCTTAATGGCACAAATGGCGAAGCTGGATGAATATGTGAAAATCACAACTTCCATTTAAAAATAAATAAGGGTCTCGCACTTGTGTTTGAAGGGAGAAGTTTCAGTGCGGAAGTGTCAAACAGCAGAAAAACCGCACAAGTCTCTTCAGTTTCTTTGATGGTAATGACATGATTTGGGGGAGGCTGACTCATGGTTCACAAATACTTGAAGCTGTCAAAAGTATCTAAAACCTTGACACGTCTTCTGTGGTTGAAATAAAGGGAAAGACCACATTTTGATCTGGATGGAGCAATGAAGCTTGGGATGAACACCAGAGTATCTACCGTAGAGTTAGCACTGCTTTCATGGAGCTTTCCACGTGGATATATGAACATGCAGGCTTTCTCCTGGACACCTGTCCCATGGGTATTAGCCTGGAAATCTCTAAATACGCTGTTTTCCTCAGGATGCTCTGCTGCTGTCAGTCTGACTTTTGGTTATGGGCTAGTATTGTTCAAAGATTCTGTTCAGGACCCAGAAAAGGAGCAGGACTGTGAAACTGATGGAAGTTGGAGATGACAGCTACCACCGGACTGGGATGACACAGCATGGGAAAGCAGGAGCCCTCTGGTTACACCAGACACCAGCTGCAAGAACAGGTCACAAATGACTGACGATTTGTGGTGCAGAGGAGGCAGAGTTCACTAACAATTTTGCTTCCAAAACATCCCAGTCATCTGTGATGTCTTGGAAGCAGTTACTAATGAATCTGCTATGACTTATTGTCAGATGTAAATGGCTTTTGCAGCTATTTTTTCTTAACAATGTCACGCAGCACATCTTTTTAATAACTTTAATTAAATGGTAGATGTAATTGAATCTTCTGTTTGGAAGGACCAAGAAGAAAATTTAGCAACATGCCAGCTGGTAGCTTTTGAGACGACTTAGAGTTGCATCCTTTCATAATGTTGATAGCTCAGTGAGAAGCTGTTAAACTGTGGTATATATTTTATTTTGTTTTGTTTAGGGATTCATTAAGTGTTCTGCGGAAGTTCCAGGGAAGATACACATAAATGCTACCTGATGACATCTGATATGGTTTACAAATTATCTGCAGAATTTACACTATAGTTAAATACCACAGTGCAGTAGTTCTTGCACCCAGAAAAACAAAACCAAAAACAACCAACCGACAAAAAAACCCAATGCCCCCCCCTCCAAACCCCCCAAAAAACCAAACCCAGAAACCAAAAAACAAACCCAACAAACCTGAAGAAAGCGTAGAAAGCAACGCCACAATGAGCACCTTGCAGGAGGAGGACCTCCAACCAGAACTGAGACCTGTGTGCTCCTTTTGCTTTCTTCAGAAAGGTGCCCACATTTGACAGTGTCTGTAAGACTGCTCCATCTTCAGCACATTTAGTAACTGTTGAGAAGTTTAAGATATTTTTGGTTTGTGAGTAGGGAAGGGTAATTCATGGATGAGCAAAAGTCCAGAAAAGTTAGTGATGTATGTTTGAAATATCCTCAGGACTTGTTTCACCTCATCTTGGGCTCATTTCCCCACAAGAAACAACTTGACGAGTCAGAGCACAGGCAAGAGCCAGGTAACAACCTCCAATGTGGGTACAGTGAGGATCCTCTATGACATTTTAATAAACTCTTTCTGCAGGGTGAAGCAGTACCTTTCAGATTTAAGGTGGTATTTTGAGTTACACCTCATAACACATTACTGTGTAAACTCTGATCAAATCCTGTCCTAAAAGGACCTCATTTGTTCCCACAGTAACAAGAGGAGGGGATCTTTTCTACTTATTTTTAAGGACTGTTATAAAGAGAGAGCTGACAGAGCCAGTGATGAAAGGCTCTTGTATCATTATTCCACAACCAATAGCCATTTCTATCATCGCTGCACCCAGAACTAATCAGTGGGTGAGAACACTCTGTAGCCCTCAGCACCCTGCACATCAAGATGTTTCAAAAGCCAGTCTCTGTTCCTGGTAGTTAACGCTAACGCAATGATGGGAACATGAAACTGCTCTGGCACAACAGCAAGCGAAGCAGTGAAAGTTCATCTGGTGTAAAGCTGAGCAGAAGCAGCTTGTTCCCTGGATCCCTGATGCTATACTTAAGTACATTCAAGCTGCTCATGCGTTTCAAGGTCAAGGTTATAGGGAAAAGCTCACAGTAGTGTTTCCCATAGGAGATGTGTTGCATCCATGAGTTGGTTTATGGGATAGAATCTTAAAATCAGTTTTCTATTCAGGACCACTGCATTTCTAAAAAAAAAAAAAAGACTTCAGCACTCATTTTCAGTGAGAACAAACTGATCAGACACTTCGGTTTAGTTTTCAGCTAACACTGGATGCAGACTGCCATAGTGATCAAGGACTGTTTCCAGTTTCAGTGTTGCACCTCTCCTGCCAACTTTTTCTTTACAAGAAGCTGGAGGAAGCAGAACCCAAGGCAGACGACCAAGTTGGCCAATAGAAAGCACACTATACCATAAATGTCACGCTCACTATAAACTGAGGAGTTTGCTGAGGATGGCTTTTTCTCCATCCTCGATGGCTGCCATCCCAAGAGGGACTTGCCAACTGTTCTACTCCTAAGGTCTACTCCCCCACTATATTGGCTGAGTGTAACTCTGCATAATTTATATTAATACTGTTATTAATACTGGGTTTTCTTATCATTATTTCATTAAATGCTTCTATTTCAACACATGGGTCTGCTTTCCTTTTCTCGATTCCCTTCCCCGGGTGACAGAGCAACTGTATAAACGATGATCATCTATGAGCTGGAGTCTGCAGTAGCTTTAATGCACAGAGCTGGTGGGTTGCATTCTGGCTGCACACCATCCTTTCTGTCCTTCCTGCCCACGGTGGTCAGGTGAGGCACCAGAGCTGGCAACGTGATGACTTCCATGTGAGGACCCTGTGGACAAAGTGGCTTTGTTCTCTCCCTGGAGCTCTAGGGAATCTCAGTTTGCCAACTCTGTCAGCTGTTTATTTACACACCTATTTTAAGGGTAGGATGCTCAAATGGCTTTATTTTCTTCCTGCCTTCAAAGAATTTCAATGTTTGGGGTTTTTTTAGAAAAAAGTATCATTAGTTGAGTGTTTTTTTCTTGTTTATATAATTTTTTTTGTTACAAAGGATCAGATATTGAGCTATGTGTGGTTTTGAACATGTATGTGAAGCTGGCTATTCATTACCCCATGTACAACCTAACAGCCAACACAGCAATATTTATCAAGATGATTTATGATCAGTATACAAAGGCTGATGCTATATGCCAACTTTTCCAATCTGCCAGAAACAAGATATCCTCCATTTTTCCATTATCTGCATCATCTTCTTGTTTTAATAACGCCATCAAAATTCCCAAGGATAGGGCATCATACAGCAGGATTGGGGGTGCATTTCATTCACCCATGTAACAAATACAGGAAGCTAAAACTGACCAGGCCTTGTGATTTAACCCAGCAGGCAGCTAAATACCGCACAGCCACTTGCTCACTCCCCCACCTCTCCAGTGGGGTGGTGGAGAGAAACAGAGGAAAAAGGTCGGAGCACTTGTGGGTTGAGATAAAAACAGATAAAAACCCTAAAATAAACCAAACTAAAACATTAATATAATAATAATGATGATAATGATAATGATAATGATAATGATAATGATAATAATGATAATGATAACAACCGTGATAAAAATAGGAACAACAATAAGAAAGCAATCAAAGTTATACTCAGGTCACATGCAGTCACTGGCTGTGTGCCAACAAAAATGGCACAGTCAGTAACAGGGGAGGGGTACACCTCAGGAACTGAATGGCAGGAGACACCTTCTGGAAATAACAGCCATTGAGGAAACAGACAGTGTCCCCAGCAAACTCCCAAATTTATAGTGAGTGTGACGTTTATGGCATCGATATTTCCTGTGGGCCAGCTTAGGGTCACCTGTCCTGGCTACATCTCCTCCCAAATTCTTGTAAAAAAAAATGTGGGAGGACAGGCAAAAACGGAAAAAGACCATCCTTGACTTAATGTAAACATTACTTGACAACAACCATAACATCAGTGTACTATCACACCATTTTTAGTATGTCCAAAAACAAAGTCCCACTAGCTACTACGACGAAAAATAACTCTATCCCAGCTAAAGCTAAAACAAAGTGTCTCACCAACCTGTAACTAAATCAAACTTCCCTGATTCAAATACTGCAATCCTCTCAGAAATGTAACTCTGCTGAATAGAAAAATGATTCTATGATACTATCCCAGATAAAGCAGGACACCCGGGATTTCCAGACCTGTAGATGCTCCAGGCTATGATTTCACCCAAGTCAGTTCTGTTCACATCTAATAATTTGGCTTAGCTGGTTGGAAATAAAGAGCTGAGAACTTGTAGCACAGCTTCTGCCTTTGTGTTTGGAGTCAGAGAATGGTTTTTCTTCATCTCCTTCTAAACAACAAAGAAATAAAAGGTGATTATACCAGTAATAATACTATGACTCTATAAATAAGACTGGAAAATTACCTATTCTATATACAAAGCAATCCTGGAATTATTAGCGCGCGCACACAAAAATCCCATCACTTGGAGTAAACAAACAGCTGTTTTTTCAGAGGTGATTACATATCCCTTAAAATCACCAGCAAACTGTTACTGGCTCCTGGGAGTGAAGGAGCAGCCCCACGTTTGCAGTGCCAGCGTCTGTACTTGCATGCAGCTGCAGCAGGCCTCTGTCCGCTATGCGCAGCCGGACTCGCTCCCTCCCAGTTTACTTTCACTTCTCTAACTTGCCAGTGACCTCTGCCAATCCAAGCAAGGAGGACAGCACTTCGGCTGGACGCATACTGGGAACGGCACGAACCCCGTGAAACCTATGGATGATGCTCTACAAGACGTGTAAGTGCATATTTGTAATAAGGATCTTGGGCAAAATGACCGGTCGGAAAAGTCCAAATCTGCAGGAACAAAAGTGCGGAGCAAGAAGGGGCAGCAGCTCTGATGGGAGTGGCCAGCCGATCGCTGCCGTCCCTTTTTTTTTCCTTCTTAGAGTCTGTTTTTATAAATGACTATCTAAAACTTGCTGAAGGGAGCTTAGTGTGCAATCTGAGCTTTTGAGAAACATTTCATTGTGTTTTCTTAAACACAAAGAAAGACTTTGTTAAAGGAACTGCCTGCACTATGTGGATCTAATTTGTTCCTAAAGAGATCCAGTCCTCCTCAGCTGTGGGAAAGTAAGAAACCATATTGTGATTTAACAATTAACACATAAAACAACAAAACACTACATGCTGATGCTGCCAGAACAAGGGTAATATTTAGTAAATAAAATAATTCACTCAAATAAACAAATCAGTCGGTTTAGTGGGGGGGAAACAGCAATGCCTTTTGAGATTAGCCAACCAGGAAATGTATCTGCTGTCCTTTAGACGCTGGAAAATAAAACATTGTTGGGTGGGTCCCTTAGCTTAGCCACTAAATTAGGATATAGAAATCTTAAATGAATCACAGAGTTTCAGAAACATATTAGGCTCTGTAGCTGTGGCATGCCTGCCGTCAGCAGGAACAGTGCTGCTCTGTCTGTCAGCGGTTTGAAAATCAGCGTTACTTGTCTCAAAGCGAGCAAGGGTTTCGTAGCACCGTTTGCATATGGCTCATCGCTGTTACTGGTACTGAGTGTGCGTCCTCCCCATGCGGCTGTGCTCTTTGAATGTCACAGATTGTACCCCCATAGACGTGGCCCATGTGTGCAGGCGGGTGTCCCTCTCCGCTGCCATGGACTTGTCTTAAAAAAAAAGACAAACCTAACAGCCATTCAGCTGCAGAAGTTCTGTGTGCCATGGGCATGAGGAGGAGCTATATTTAACCTGTGATTCTTGTATCATTATCTGAGTCTATAGGACAAAAATATCTCTAGGCAATGTGGCCCTGTACACCGCAGCACTCCTCAGTGGTTGATTTTCACTTCCATTTCACTCACAGTGCTCGGAAACACTATCTCCTAAAAATGTTTAAGAATTATATGAGAGATTTCAGCCTACATAACATTAAGATGACGAAGTTTTCAGTTTTGTGGTTAAGACTCTGGTAGCAATTTCGGGGAAACTTTTCAGCAGAGCAGAAAATACATTGAATCCACAATGGTGTAAAATGCTCACAAAAACAAATCCTCAGCGTGCCGTACTACCACTGCCTCTTAGTACCAGGCAACACTTCTTGCGGTAATATTTTAATATACATATGAAACGGTCTTAAAAATACATGATGAAAGGAGTTATAAAATGACTATTTCCTTCTCACAAGGTGCTTGTTTCTGTTACTATAATACATTGCCAAAAATCACTCTGATAAAGGCATGATCAAGGTCTCCATGTGCAATAATAATAATTTAAAAATCTATTTTCATGCTGTTAGAAGATTTGGATTCCTGAGGGTAAATGGAATAAACTCAGGATGTTTATACTGTATTCATCTTCCCAAAGACATGCACCATAAATGTCCTAGTATTTGAGAAATACTAAAAATATTACAGTGAGATTTTTTTTCCCCATGTTCTTAACACTTTCTAGAGATAAAGAAGCTGCTTTTATTTGTAGTACAAGGTATAGACCAACATTTTCAAGAGTAACCATGGGGATTTAGGTATCTCATTAGTTAATAGAGGTGTGTACAGTCGTGTGAGTTACAGCAGCGCTGGCTGTGCTCACCAGGAAGGTCTCCGCAATGAACGAGCTCCTCGGAGCTGTAGCACACCAAGCGCAGGGGTGTGCAATGTGGCACTTGGGTGGGACACTGCTCTCTTTGGAGACCTGTGCCAGGCTGGAAACTCCACCGAGGCAGAGAAGACCAGATGCTGAAAACAAAGGCAAGACTATCAGAGAAAGAAATTACTCGGTAGAAAGCTTCAGGACTGCGTGGATAACGCTGCCAGCCAAAATCGAGACATGCTGGAAAGGCCCAGTATGCCCCAAGCTCCATCTCTAGGGCTATGCTGAGCACGACACTTCCTCCGTGGGACCACAAAGTGGCAGCACTCGCAAACTTGCAGCAAATTCTGGTGGATTTTTTTTTGTTGTTTGGTTGCTTGTTTTTTTTAACTCCCAGGCTGGCTGGAGCTGTCACTCCTAAGAGGGTCTACAGCATGTATCCAAGTGCAAAGCCAAGTCCTCACTAAATCCTTTCTTACTTCCTATTTGGCAACTCGTGCCTACCCGGTGGACTTCAGAAGTCCTGTGGGGACACGCTGACTTCCAGCTTCAGTGCTACAAGCTCCTAAGACTCTGCACCCCCCAAAGCAAGGGGCTGTACATTGTCTTTTCTGTTTAACCAGTCCTGATATATTGGTATAGCTTTTCCATACATTTGAGTTTAGATGGCACAGAGGCCAAACAGGGCAAACCTTTCAGGACTGTGTGGATTTGTGGCCGTCTGCACAGTGGTTTTGTTTCTTGGGTAGGAGTGTGTCTTGGTGCTTGGGGATGTGCTGTGTAAGAGAAGAAAACGGTTTTAGTAAGGTGTGAGGGCAGTTGTGTGGGTGAAGCAGTATATGTACCAGTTTGGAGGCAGCTTTGCCTTCTGTGATTTTAATCCCTCAGGCAGATTCCTGCCCCTCTTCAACATAAACGTTTTCTTCATGGTTACACAAGTCATAATTACAAATCACCCTCTGTCTTTGCCATACTAGAAAACTGCCTTTTCCAATACATTATAAAAATAGTAGATTTTGCAGTTAAAAAAACCAAACTCAAACCTGCAGTAATAAATTCCATTTTCCTTCTTTAATCACAATTTGCAGAGCCAAGGTTCAGCCTTGCCTCTCTGCAGCGTTTATACCTCGGAAGGCATATTGTTCTCCAAACCTCGCTGGGTAATTGAATTCTGATGAAATTTTGTGCTAACGGGAGTTTCAGAAATGCATAGATTTCCTTGAAGTTCATCCCTCACAAAGTTAATATATCCCAAATAATTAGATGCTCCACTGCAAGCTCTTCTTTTACTGGAACTGGGTAACTGCCAAATTTGCCTTCCCCCCTCGACGCTGCCAAGGCGATGCAGGCCCCACAAGGAAACGGCCTGGGCACTCCCGGAGCAGCCCCGGGCGCACCGCCGCC
>NW_010171488.1:0-5576 GCF_000695765.1 Mesitornis unicolor
GGGGAAGGATGAAGGAGGGCGTAGGGGGGTGCACAGGGAGGATGAGGCGGGGTGTGTGTGAGGGTGAAGGAGAGTGTAGGGTGGATGTATGTAGGGGGATGTATGGCGGGCGTGAGGGTAAGGGGGCTGCGAGGGACGTATAAGGAGTGTGAGGATGTAGGGGGGAGATGTATGGCAGGGGTGAGGTGAGGGCGAAGGAGGGGCTGGGGTCTCTCACTCTCAGATGCAGCCGAGGGAAGGGACGGGAGGTGTCGGTGTTTTGAGGGCGTTCCGGTTGGACCGGCAGAGGCTGAGCTGGGGGCTTGTGGGGCTGCTGTCACAGCGACCGGTGTCCCCAGCCCACATTCAGCCTCTTTAGGTACCTGTTTTCAGGTGCTTTTGCAGTCAAGGGAGGGAAAGGGGCACTTCTCGCTGCCGCTGCTTTGTAGATGCTCAGGACCAAGAGCTACCCAACCAACCAGCTAAAACATCGAGTAACCCATGATAAACATACATGTGAGAGAACTTGGAGAGCTCTCAGGGCAGCTGCTCACAGCCCAGGTGGGAGATTCCATTTGGCCCATAACAGGGTTTTGTTGTTGGAGACTTAGAGAGCAGGAGCTGAAATTTGGCAGCCAAAAACCCCCTTCCTCAGCTGGGAGAGAGGTAAGAGAGAGGGGGAATGCCTCTCTATCCCACAGTGCAATGAAAGGGAGAGATGTACCCTTCCATTTTGTGTATCATTACTATTTACAGAAAACACCTAAAAACCAGAAAAACGCTTAAACTGGCAGAACATCTCAAACTTCAGCCAGTTTCAGATACTCTTGAAATCACCCAGACCTGTCAATTCATTTTGAGCTGAATGGGGATGGAAATAATGCTACAACAAATAAGACAAAGACAGCTGCAGAAACCTGTAAGACTACTAGACAACTATACACAATATTCTGCTTGACCACCTGGTGGTGTGTGAAATTACCAGTTTGACCTGTTGAGTCCCTGAATCCAGACTGTTTATGATGCAGACATTGTGAGGTGGGATTTCATCCTCAGTGTTACCTCTCACATGTCCAACCTCGGTTGCACTTCAAGGACGACCAAACACAGAAGGCCAAGGTTTCAGGCTTTGGTCTATCTTGGAAAATAATGTGCTTCTAATTGTTAGAAACTGAAATCTATGGCACAGCAGAGGTTAGGACCAAATAAATTCATATTTTACATTGTTGCCTTAACATTTTGTGTCACAGGTTGGACTACTTCAACAATCCGTGTTCAGATTTAACAGTGTAGAGCTCGCTCTTATGTAAAAGTGTGGGGGGGAAAAAAGAGCTACAGAACAGCCCTTGTAGGAGGATTTAAGCTGGTAAGCACATTACAGAGAAATCAGAAGATGGGCTCACGGGGAGGAACAAAAGGCAGTGGTGTGTTATGATAGAGGCACCTGTTGAGACAAGAACAGAGGAGGAAGCTGCAGTTATGCAATAAAATGGAGTTTGACATTCAGGGCTTTTTCTTTAGTCTGGAAAACTGTACTGTGCTGTCTGTAAGCATCAAACCACAGCGGGAGATTGTTGTACTCCTGTTTCCTGCTTTCAAGCTGTTGTGGGAGCACTTGGACCTTCACATCATCGTCTACTGCTGCTGCCTCTTTCACAAGGCATTTTCCTGCTCTGGCTTTTTCTGCCGTCTCCAGCTTCTTCCCCAGCTCCTAAATTTTTCCTTGTTTATCTTGCAGAGCTTTGCCCTTCTGGGGCCTGGGCAGCAAGCTGGAGCACTTGACCTTCCTTCTCCCTCATAGTTTGCCTGAAGAGCACTTTGTTCTTCCACTGCCAGTGGTTATTCTCCTCCCACAGCTGCATATGCCATTTCTTGTGTTCATCCTTGCACTGGATCATTTTTTCATGGTTGTTGGCCAGATTCATGAAGCACCTCTCCAAATGCTTACTCCGTTAGGTCTGGGTTTTCATTCTCACAGCATCCTCTGCCCTCAGTTTCTCCAGCTCCATGTTGAGCTGCTCCAGGCCCCTGCAGCATTTGTAAGCATCGTCTGGTTTTTATTTCAGTATACAGACAAGGTTTTGTTGTTGTTCTAGGCATGAACATAGCAGAGCCTTCTCATTCTTCTCTTTGAGGCTCTCACAGAGTTTCTCTAGGCCTTTTGTCAGATCTTCCATGTCTTTGCCCATCTCTGGATCACTGGTGGATCCGTCTCTCTCTCATCCTAAGCCCTGGAGCCCCTTCTTGCACAAGGACAAAATTTTATAGCAACCGCTTCTCTCAGTGACATTGAGCATAATTAAACAATACCCAACAGTTGTGTGGTCAACGCCACCATGCTAAGCTGGTGGAGTTTCTCTGGAAGCTGAGAAAAAACAGTGATGGCGTGGACAGGACCTCCCAAAACCAATAGCAGCACCCCCTCTGACTGCTTCAGAGTCAGGCAGACTGATGTGGAGGGTGCCAGAAGCAAGGAATGTAGGCTTAGTATTTATGCAAGCCTATTAATTAGCTGGTTACTAGCTTTGCTAATTATTCCTTCTCAAAGCGCTGCTGTTGTAGCTACAAGAAGTACTGTTATATTGAGGTAAAAAGGTTGTAAGTGATAAAGCAGTAAGTAATTCCTTAAACAATCCTTTCCTTCTGCCTTTATTTTCTCCTGCAGATCTGGTATTATAAATGCAAGTAAAACATGGAGGGTTGCATCAAATTTATAATTGATTTATAAGACTTTAATAGTATATTGGTCATTAAAATAACAGAATAGCCTTATCTCATGCTTAGCAATTTATGAATACGATTAAAGATCTATACAATGCTAATAACTACTGAATGCCCTGTGATACAAAGACTTGGTGCCTGGAGAAATGGTTCATCATTTGAGTTTTGACACTGATTTGCTGTGTTATTTTAGGCATGCAATTTCCAAAGTCTGGCTCCTCATGTTAAAATAAGGGAAATATTTATATTACAGCGGAACCAAAAACATCATTAGTGCCTAATGACACAGCGTGCTACCCAGACGCATGAAAGTAGCCTAAAACTCATCTACAAGTTTTTAATTCAGATGCAAACCTGAAACACCATCCTGATAATCAGTTTTTGTGAATTCCTGGGCAGTGGCTGGAAGTGAAGATAGGACATGGGAAGGAGCCAGCTTAAAGGAAGGATGAAAAATAACGTACAGCCAAAATTAACACCTGTGAAGCACAGCCAGTTTCAGAGCTGCACAGCGGTGACCATCGGTAGGGACACAACTTCTGTCTCCACCATCCTGCACTCCCCTGCAACTGTTCCTACCTTGGAGCCTGCCAAAACATTTGGAAATGATGGAGGAGAGGGGGAAGGACTGACATTTCAGGCTATCCAGTGGAAACAGAATGAAGAGCAGGGTTTAAGAGGAGAAAAATGTTTCCTTACCAGGTATTTTCTTTCCCCTGTTTGCTGCACTTCTGCTGTGAGGTTTCTGTCTCTGGGGAGATGAGAGGCTCAATCCAGTCACCCCAGAGCTCATCCTTCAGTTGGACTGGTTGGAACTGGGCCAGCCTCACCAGAGTGGCCAAAAGAGCAAGGAGTGTTTCTTAATGGACTAACAAATGCTGCTGACGCCCTCGAAAACACCCAGATTTGGTAAAGGGAAGAGGATTTTCACAAGTCTGAAGAACTCCTCTCTCTCTCTCTCTCTCTGTTTGCACCCTGCATCTACCGGAAGGGATCACAACAGCAGGCTCTGACCTTCTCCAAACATGCTGCAGGTCCAAGGTGAGTAAACTTGCAACTTGATTCAGCAGTTAATTAAAAATCTGGCAGAAAGAACAGGAAAGAGAAACAAATGCAGCTGGAAATAAAAAGTGCAGGTTTTGCTGACTCCACTGGAAAAGGATACGAAGCAGAGAGGAGCGAGTGATGCGAGTAAAGGATGCGAAGCAAACAAGGCAAGGAGGGTGCAGTAGCAGATCTTTCAAAACGGGTAAAATCAGAGATATAAGGGTTGTTGCACCAGCTCAGGTCTTGCAGAAATGGGAGGCGGAAAAATGAATAGGAGGTTGCTGCACACAGAACTGGAAGGAGAGCTGGGACTTTGAAGCACCTTGTTTATAGGAAGTAAAAATGGTGAAATTTAGAGCATGTACATGCACAGTGATCTTTTTTAAAGTTTTTGTTTGTGGGGTTTTTTGCCTTACTTTAGTCCTGCTGGTTTACATGATTAGATGTAGCCATTACCTTCAAGCACCTTTTAATACATCAGTATAATATCCTTTAGCAGGAGGTGAGATTGTAATATTTCTACTCTATAATTAAATCCTACAGCATGCATAGGGTAATGAGAATACTCTTTCCACTGATAAAGCAGCTTGGTTTGTAATCTTCCCTTCCTCTGAAGTTCATCTTACCAGTACAGCTTTGATTTTCTTGTGTATGCCAATAGTAAAACAGTAAAGAGAAGCACAGCTGCTAAAGCTCTGTTGAAAATATTTAACTTAAAGATCTATAGCTTGGTGCAGACTCCATGGCAAACTAATAACGACACCAATAGCTTCAAAATATCTAGCATTAAGTGCTACTATATTTTTCAAAGACACTGCTGTGACTGCCTCTGCTGACTTGTAAATTTGAAAGCATGAGGAAGACTCAACTTTGTGTGTGGCGATAGCTATCCTTATAGTTTTACCTATATTGTCTCTATTTTCTACACATGCTGAAAAAAAGAGTATTAAAAATTGGGTAAGAACACTGAATTTTGGTACTAAAGGGCCAGTTTTTGTTACTTGGCTCAGTTTCTTGGTTAATCTAGATGAGTATATAATACTGCATCATTAATCACAGTAGTTGTGATGCAGTGCACAAGTCAATCTTATGTTCACATCCAGGTAGCTTTTTTAAATTCAAGCTACGTTTTGACCTATTTAGTGTAGTGGTAAGCAATATCCTTTGAGAGAATGACAAAATGTTGTGTCCATCTCTAGGATGGCTCAAGAGTAACAAGACAGAAGATGTTTCACCTGACCAAAGGACAAGGAGACTGGCAACTCACAAACCCAACATTTTCTTTTGATAGCAGTCACGTTTAACAATCAACATTCTGTGCAGTATAGAGTACAGCAGATTATGTGACGCTTGCCCAAAGTCCCAAAGATATTTTAATAGAGCAACACATTCAAGCTTCACAAGAAACAACAAAAACTTTAATCCAGTGAAACTGCAGGTCTCATTCACAGCAACCTACTTTCTCAGGTGAAAATGAATCCATATAGGTAGTGCATACAAATAAATTAGGTGCCTCTCTGCTTTTCCAGAATCATCACCCTTTCAGGAGTGGATTTTAAGAATACAGAAAGGATGTAGCTGCTGTACCACCTCAGCACATACATATTTTGTTCTGAAGTGCCATGTACACATTGTTCCTCAGTCACACCAGAATAATGCTTTGCCTGTGTCTGGCAAGGGGAAACTTGTACCAGGTACCGAGCTCATCCAAAACACCTGAAAGAAGAAGATACCAAGACTGACAACTACTTTTGGCATTTGTAAACTCCACAGACTGCCTGGTTGAGGAGACAGACAGTGGGTTCCCCAGCAGGTTGAACACACTCTTT
>NW_010171488.1:5607-11864 GCF_000695765.1 Mesitornis unicolor
CATAGTGAATAATAAACACCAAGTAGCATTTAAATGTCTCTAATTAAAGGAACCAAGTTGGAGCTGTGAAAAGCCCCCTTCCCCTCTCTAAGTCAGGTGCAAGATTTCACCAGCTTTTGGACCTATGCAGTTGCAGCAAATAAATGTGCATTTATTTGCAGAAGTGTTTTCTGTCTGCGCTTTGTTACGCTGCATGCTGGATTGCTAATATAAAACACTGGGGTTTGGTAAACACCAAAATTCTATTTAGCTTTAATATTCTGCTTTTATTTTTAAAAAAAGCAGTAATACATTTTGAATTTTATGTATTTATCTTTCTTCAGTAGCATGCACTTCTACAAGTTACACATTCCACTCCTATTTCGGGTGCTGCAAAGGTATCTAAACCAAAACCACCGTAATCCCGGCACTCTCCTAACGGTGGCGCTGAAGCACAGATAAATTACTTTATGCAAAAAAACCCAAACTAATAGATACAGGTACAGTTGTGTATACAGAATGAATACCCAACATACTTGTTATCACCAAAATTGGCAGGCTTAGATCCTTTAGAAGAGCATTTGAATAAAACAAAAATTGACCTCTATGCCTTCAGCATTTTAGAGTAACGTGTGTGTACTAGCAAGACTAAACATATATATAAGCAAACTTTTTATAGCCTTTTTTTTATAGTACATTGGAATTAACAATCCTCTGCACCTTGCAGAACAGGGCATTGACAGTACCACTTCATGTAACGCTTCCTTCCTTATAGGAGCAACTTCCCTAACCTAGAAATGTACAACTACAGATAAAGGAACTTTTAAAAGAAAATTCTTCACGCTCATTTACTTCAATGGAGAGATCTGATATGGTGTAATGAGAATACAGACACATGCTAATGAGCATGAACAAAATGCAACCTGTTGCTACCTTATTAATAAATAACATTTCATGAGCAATCCTAGAAGTGTACAGAAAGTTGACTTGCTCTTATTTTTTTGCTGGTAATTTAGATTATTTAGGGGATCAGGAACACTTCAGTAAGGAAACACAAGCATCCAGGTATCACAGCTGCCTCTACCACTGATTTCTGTCAGTGCCTTCTTTCTTGAAGCTATTTTCAGTGAATAAGAAATAAGAGAGTCTCTTAAATTTACATAATAATCTGCAGGCAGAAGTTTAATTTGAAATATGAAGGGACATTTGACAGCACAAAACCAGAATGGCAGCAGAGCAGAGACTGTCAAAAGAGCCGCTGTGCTCCCTTTCCAAGTTTCACCCCCACCCCTTTAATTCCATTCCTAAGGTTTCTTTTTGGCACTTGGCAATTAAAAAGCCACCTTATTTTGTCAACTTTGCAACCATTAGCATCCTGAGAGGTAGCGTATCTTCTATCCATGTGTTTGGCGAGTTCATCATCCTTTCCCACAGGGCAGTTTCATCTGAAGTGGAATCCATCCAGTCCACTGTAGTTCCGTAGCTTTTGCCTAGAAAAACAGCAGCATGAAGAGAAACATCAACCACTGAATATGCTGCAGAGTTGAGAGCAGACAATCAAATTTGCCTGGCTTCTAAAACAGTTTCACCTCCTCAGGTAGCTGACTTTGAAGATCCAGTTCTACGTTTCTACACTTGAAGAATTCTGTCAAATACAATTAACAACAATTTCACATGGAAACTTCATCTTTCTCCAGGCTTTTTTTCTTTGTTATCCATAGTCTTTTTGTCACAGTCTCAAGGAGAAAGACGGGAGGGCAATTAACATCCGAGAGGGTGTTAAAAATCAGGACACTGATTTTGTACTGAAATATGACCTTGGGTACTCTGAAATTCAAATCCTAATTTGTATTTATGATTATTCTGGTGAACCATGTAAGAATTTAATTTGGGATAAGTAATTTTTTCTTGTGTTTGCTTGAAAAGACTCCAAACACGTCCTCCCCTCGGGAAAATGAAAGAGACGAAAATAACAGTAAGCAAAACACACAATTCTGCTATCTGCACATCTTACACTGCCCTTATGCTAAGAACTGGTTGCATTTATAAGTTTTCCCATCCAATGTCTCCAAATCTTAGCACGCATTCCTGATCTACCCTTGTATCTCCACCCAATACTGCCTTTACACCACTTTGTAAGATGTTATCAAGATTTTGGGTGCTGGAATAGCATATTCTTGTACTTAAAACGGTAGCAGATACAGTCTATGGGCAGACAAAGGTATATTTCTCATATTTCTCCACATTTGTCAGTCATCCTAACCCTCATGACACTATCATTATTTACATTTCAGGATTTGTGCTGAACAACAGGTAAGTTACTAAATGAAACTCTTCAGTAAATAACTGAAAGGTTGTTCAGTAATCTTTGCAAAAAGAGAAACGGAAAGGAAGAGAGAAAAGGAAAGACTATTTTGTAAATGAAAGATTATTGTGTTAGTTGTCCAGTACCTGTCCCAAGGCCTATCCTGAGACCTCCCAGGAAGTGGTTGGCGAGTTTGTTGTGATCCCACACTGTGAGCTCTATGCAGGCTTCTTTCAAATCTTCTGGTCTAAAGCCATCATACACCATGGTGTGGTTGAATACTGGGTTTGTAGTTTTTGCCACCGTTCTTGTTTTCTGGCGGCTTTTCCTGCTGGTATCTGGAAGAACGGTGCTTCAGAAAGAGAAAGCACTGTCAGTTTGCACTTGTACAGCGTAGCCTGCATTAAACATACCAAACAGATAAAAACTACTGATCAACACTGCTGACTGAGGATAAGATGCTGTAACATCATGAGTTTATTTGCTGTATTATGACTAACAACACTGAAACCTTTTTGTCGCTGCCAGAGATTTCCCAACCATCTTGTCATTCTTGACTCTTTACATTTTTAATCTGTCTGTGGAAAAGGAAAGAGAAAGAAATAAAACTCTGCTTCTCGCTTGTGTCCTCCCACGACTTGTTAAGCTAAAGCATACTCTTGCACAAAGTGTGCTTTGTTTAATGCAAATAAAAGCAGACAATTTTTACTACAGCCTTTCCACCCAGCAGCTGGGTAGACTAAATGAAAGAGTGGTGATTATGCAGGAGGCTCTTTCAGTATGTTTTACTTGGTGGTTTATACTTTGCATCTTGAAGTTGTAAGCCCCGCAGGACAATTTGCATTACAATCAAGGAGAATTAGAAGGTAATTAGGTGTTTTTCCATTTGAATGTAAAAAAATGAAGATAAGATTAGAAAGCACAACAGTAACCTTGTTAGTCACTGCATTTGATGACTTCAACCACAGTTCTTACCACTTAATAAAAGAGTTGAGTCTGTTGCCTCTCAAAGGAGGAAGGTTATGGCATTCTTTCACCCAGATGTGGACCTCACCAGTAGATACAGTCTTCTTCCCTGTTAAAATAAATAAAACACCTGATTAAGCCTTGTAGGTCCCTTTTAAAGGTAATTTCTACGATGCAGCAGCTCCTACCCATTTGCAGAAGCGATATTCAGCCGAGACTCTCATTATTCTCACATCTTAATTCAACTTTCCTGTCTATACTCGTGAAGCTGCAATCTTCATCCCATCAAAGTACTGCAAGATCACATCATGTCCATATGCCTACAATGACTTCTTCCATTACAACTAATACACAGAGGCCATTGATCTCTCTTTCCAAGCCTCCTAGATAAAGAGATCAGCTTGTCTTCAGTCCGTGTGATGGTAGCATTTGTTGTCACTTGTACTTTCAAATAAGCCCCTTTGTGCTCTTAGTATATTTGATTCTTATTGAGTGACTGGCTAGATTAAGTCTGGCCAGGTCAGATCAGCCCCAGTTATCAGTTGCCAGACAAGATTAAACCAAACAGATCATACTGCCATAAATTGCAACATTCTAAATACTTGCTGCTATTTCCTACATCTAATATTGTTTGAATTTAGTGTGTGGTCACTGTTTAGTTAGCAAGTAACAGCACCTACTTGGTTATTTATAATCTCTACAAATATTAGTGAGAAAACATAATTTTGTTACACATGCAGACTGCATCACAAATCTAAATTATAACAATGAGGTAATTTCTTCTGTAGTAACATTAAAAAGAACAAAACATCCTCAAGTGATCTTTGGATCCTAAATTGACTTAGTCCTCTATAAAAAAAATACTCCTATGTTAAAATAAGATGTATGAATTGGCTGAAAAACATTAAACAGGGTTCTTTTTTGTTTTAAATTTTAAAAAAATGTGCATACCTCCAACAGGGTGTGGGACATACTGGAGGGCGAGCTTCATCTCCCCTCTGTTTTCCAGTTCAAAAGACATTGTTGAGGTCTGAAATATAAGGTAAAAAACCCCAAACAACACAATCTTAAACCGTGCAGTTCACGCACAGAGTTTACCATGAAGTCTTCCACTGGAACAAGCTTGACTTCTACATGAGGTAAGGGGTTTTTTTAATTCTTGGTTTCTTATCCATCAGTCTTCTTTCAGTTTACAGGACATGAGAGATTTTAGGGCAAATTTAACTACTTGACAGCTCCTCAGATAGAGAGCTCTTCCACTAAAGTGGAAAACAACCCAGAAGAGGCCAAAAAGCTTTGAGGGTGCATTTTTTCCACTGCTGTGCACTTATTTAAAACTAGAAATATGCTCTTTCAATCAGGAAACTTACTCGTTGTGCAGGAGAAAGTGTACTTGATTAAACTCATTTCTTTAGGAATGTTTTGGTCTAAAAATCAGCCTCAACAAGAGGCACAAGATGTCATTTCCTCATAGAGAGTCATGGACCATCTGTAGATGGAACATGGCAGCTGTTAACATTTGGTTACATTTATCTACCCAGAGCAGTTTTAAAATCCATTGAACTAAACTAGTGCTAGAGACTACTGTGATGTTACTGTTTTGTTCTACAAATTATAGAACTTTGGATTTATCTAATTGTGGAATGAACTAATGAAGTAAATTCAAGGAAAAAAAATAAAGAATAAAAAAGCCAACAAAAGAAACCAGAACCTCTGGCAGTGGTTTAGCTAAAAGTTTAGGTTTTGGCTGAAACCCATTAACAAACAAGAGGAATGCAGACATGGAAGTCATCATTACACCCAATATTAAAGTGTTGCTGCACTTGATCCATATTCTCAGTAGGTTTAGTTCATATTCAGGGAAAAAGTGTCTTCAGGTATCTGTTAAAACACAATGTACGTGAAAAGTACCTTGAAATGCCTACTTCTTAGGCTACGAGAAACTTTTTCCTTCTCTAGTAGCTAACTAGACTAATAGAAACCACAGAAAACAGTTATTTATAACAAACAAAAAAAACCCCAGAAAACACAAGACCAAGTCTAAATAAGTAACGACTTCGTTTTACACTCACACAGTGAAATACACAAAACAGTGAACCCACTCCTAGTAACCTACCCTTGGCTTGAGTGGAAACCAGTTGATCTGCTTGTTGGATTTGTCATTCCAGTCCCAGGTTCCTAAATCCAGTTCCACTTCACCGAGGAAGCTATTCCTCCCAAAGGTATCGTTGTGCCAGACAGAGATATTTAGGCTTTGATTCTTTAGGAGATCCTTCTCAATTTTATACTGCCAGGAGGAAGAAATGAGAAGAAAAAAAAAAGTGTTAAAGCAAGGTGGATTTTCATCAATGCTGTGTCTTAAAGCGACAAGGTTAGAGAAAAACATGTCCAGATTTATACATCTGTAACTTCATTTAAAAGCAAAAAATAAAACATGAAGACAGTTTTATTTCAAGCATAGAATCACAGAAAGGTTTCGGTTGGAAAGGACCTTGAAGCTGATCCAGTCCAACTCCTGCCATGGGCAGGGACACCTCCACCAGCCCAGGCTGCTCAAAGCCCCATCCAACCTGGCCTTGGACACTTCCAGGGAGGGGGCACCCACAGCTTCTCGGGCAACCTAAGCTCATATTTAAGTTGTTTGGTTGCAAGAAGAAGTTTACAACAACTGCACCCAGAGTACACTGCAGAGTTAACCTAGCAATGAAATGACATAGCTACTCCTGCAGAGCAATCCATCGCACCCCAACACAAATGTCTCTTCTGACAGCACCTGGACCTGTGCCTTAAAGTTCAAGTTCCTTACACTTCACACATGCAGTATTTCATGTCTAGTAATAGTCTGATAAATACCCGCAATATTTCATTATAGACTGGATTAAAAGTTTTCTTTTTCACAGAAGTCTTCCGTTTGCCCAGTCGGTATTTCTCTGGAAGCAGGTAGGTCTTTACATACCTGAAATTTTAACAGGCTGGTTAGAAGAGAAAAAAAAACAACCCACTCTTT
>NW_010171488.1:11895-39705 GCF_000695765.1 Mesitornis unicolor
CCCCTTCCAAAATACATTAGTATTTTCTTATAAAGAAATCCTCTTAAATAGCCATTCTGTTGTTCAGCAGTGAAGTATAATAATAGTTTCCAAAGTGGGACATTAACTTCCTTCTTCCAGGGGAAAAATCTGTTGAAATATCTCCTCAACACATGCAAATACAGAATATTTAACTATAGTGTGCCTAGATATCACATTTAGTGGCTTTAATCCTATTGAAAACCTATCAAAGCAGGATTTACCATCTGGAAAGTTGAATTTTAAAATAATTTCATATTCTTTAAAGTTTGATCTTTGCATGTTAATATATTATGTACCATTTATAGTGGCAATTCTATATTCAGTTCAGAGGAGAAGACCATGTAAAGCACACGATAGCTTCTTTAATAATTTGGTTGGTTACTCCAACAAACTATAGTGTTTGGAAACAAGCAAACAAACAGTTTTCACTTACACTTAAAAGAAAAACTTCCATTAGGAAAAAATTACTCTGCACACTTACGGGTCTGAACGCTGACGCTTAACATCTGCCACTGCCAAGTCTTTACACTGGCAGATAAAAATGTGGAGCTCGTGCAGTTGTTCTACGTAATCAATAGCAAACTGAATGTTCCCCTTCACATCCACGTTTCCAAAGTCCGCACTATAGATGCTCATCAGACTTCCGCTCACCTGTATCATACAAGAGGAGAAAAATTACCCAGGCATTTCATTTCAGCAGATATTTCAAAATTAGAGTAGATTTAAGATTAGAGTAGAAGTCACAATCAGAATATAGACAGTAAAGAAATCAACTGTGTCCCTTTTCTTTATTACTTCTAATGTAGCAAACACTATGATAAAAGCTTCTCAGCAAGCAGATTAACAAAAAAGTTATTTAAAAATCAAAAATGTTAGGCCAAATGTTCTACAAAAAATTTTTGAATGTGTTTATTGCATTGCGATAGAAGAAATAAAATGACAGGAAGCTGTGGATCTGGAGATTGCCTGTGATCAGATCCTTGAAAAATATTTTATATATCTCTTCAGCTTATCTTCCATGCAGAAAGCAGAGCCTGACAGTTTAGGACAACAGGATTTCTGGAAATACTGTTAAAAAGATTAGTGATAGAAATCTGTGGTTTAATTAAAAACAAAACACACTTGAAAATTAAACCCTACACAGGTTGAAAGAGAAGGATGTACTTTTTTTTAATCTCAATATCCTTACTCAATATTCTCCTTTTCCCAATAAAGTCCACATAAATTAATGACTTCTAGTTACCTAGTTCACTGTCTTAATTACACAGCCCACATAGCACTACTGTTTCTTCAACTTTTTTCTCTCCTACTTGACCTTTTTCTTTTCTTTTTGTTCTCCTCTTCTGTTTCTTCTATATAAGTTGTCCTCCACTTTCAGCTACAAATGTAAGCTCCTGGGGTAAAAGCCATCTCTTTGTTCAGTGTTTACAGAATATGCTGCACAGTAGAGTTCTGAGCAGGCTCCAATATATTATGAGAATAAAGCAAATTTTTAAATTTTTTTAGGCAACTCCATGCAAGGGTTCACATAACAGAAAGGGGAGGGAGGAGACAGAGATGCCAAGGGAACATAGATAAGAGGAATACGAAGGGTGCTGAAACAATACTGAAGAGATCAGCAAAAGCAAAGTGCCATTAAAACAAGACTTTGGTTTACATACAGAGGACAAGGAGGCCATGCCAGAAGAGCTGCTAAGATTGGTTAGAGAGCTGGGACTCTTCTTGATTCTGCAAAAGGAGTAACTGCTTTCTGATGCTGTATCTGTCTCTCTGTCATCACTCTACAAAAACATTACAGAAAGAAAGTCTGTGTAGGTTCTTTATAGTCACAAAGAACATTAAAAAAAACCCAAACAATTTCAATGCAGATTGGGAATGCCCTGGTTTGAGCTAAATAGAACCAATTTTCTATTCAGTGATTTTACTTTTCATCTCAGACTCTTTTAAGTGGCTAAACTTGCTGAAAACTAGCAGCATGTTTTTCCCAGACAGTGTGAACTGGTAACGTTCAAGGTCAGTTGTCTCACCCTGGGTGTCGTGTCTGTGCCTACAGGGGGAAAAAAACAGACCCAAAAGTGACCAACGAGGTATTCCATCCCACACACGTCATACTCGGTATAAAGCTGAGGGATCACGAGGGTCTCGACCCTTCTCCCATCTTGGAGCCCTTCCATCTCAAACTCTTCCATTCATCTCGATCCTGCAGCAGCCGAGGTCTGAGCAGACCCTGCTGGTTCGTCTGCCTCTGATCCTGATCCCTGTGTTCCTGCATCAGCTCCCACTGTTACTGGATCCGGTCTGGGACTTTTCCAGTGACCTGCTCTGCAGAGCCTCTGGTGATGTAATTGTCACTGGGGGAGGATTTTATATTGGATTTGTAGATATATTTGTACGTATCTGTATATATTTCATAATTTTCCTATTTACAATGTTATCCTGTAGTATTAGTATTATTGTTTTATTAAATCCATTAGTTTTATTTTCCAGCCCGTAAAGTCTCTCTCCCTTATTCTCTTTTCCCTTCTGGGGATGGGAAAGGAGTTAATAGAGAGCATCTGCCCAGGATTTAGTTGCCAGCCCAGCTCTAAACCACGACAGAGAATCAGTGAAAACCTGGATTTAAATCCCCTTGTTGTGCTAACATGAGTAATTAATATTTCTTAAATTAGGTCATGCACTTAAAAAATAGTTGAAAGGGAATTTTTCTGATAGAAAGGTTGATGTGCCACAGGTTGGTTGGGATCAGCTGCTGACCACAAGGCTCAGCTCCATGCCATGGTCCAACAGTAAACTGACTTGGCAGACCCTGGAAAACACTGCTTGACAACTTCAAAATGCAAAAGTAATCAAAAGTTTAAGTTATGATACTTCAGAGATGGAACTTGCCTCTTCCTGTAGGAATGACGGTACTGACTTGCTCAGTCCTTTGAGTTTTTCAGGATTGGAAAACAGCTTATCAGGCTGCAAAGGCACTGTGGAAACTGAAGAGCCGCAATTCAAAAGGTTTCATAAATAATTTTGTGCATCAAAACAGTGATATTCCGTAAGAGGACATGGTTAGAAACAGCTTCAGATCAAAGACATGCACGTGCACAATCATTTTACAACCTGGATGCAAGACTGGGACTCAGATAAACTATAATTAGGAAGGATAATCTACTTCGACACCTCCTATAACACTGACCAAAGAACTTTGTCTTGCTGGAGCAGAAGTGTTTACACTGCTTGACGTGATATACAAGTTGAGGTGTTGCAAGCAAATTCTGATCTAATGTGATGACAAAAACATTTTCAGTTTACTTTCTAGATTTTCTTCCTAGAACAGGATAAGTGCACTCATGCACTAATGACACCATCATTGACAATAGAGTCATCATAGGGCTCTTGGCAAGAAGTTAGTGTACAAACCAAACTCTGTTCTTTTATTTACTCAAATTAATGGCAATAATGGCAATAGGAACATTTGTGCAAATCAAGCAATTGCTAGACTTGAACAAACAAGGTTCAAATATTTCTAGTTATTTATAAGATGCATATCTCGTTAATGATGCAGTTTTTGGCAGCCCACCTCTCCAGCTTTTGTATACCTCTACTGAACTTCAGCTCCATGTTTTTCCACTGTACAAAGCTTAATTGCACAAGCCAGACTTGCAAAAATCCAGTCTGTGGTATGCCCATAATTCTCATTTTCTATGCTCTAACCTCTCTTACATTTAATAATGCACTGAAGCTCTGGATCTTTGCACTGGATTTACATTGTGAAATGCACCAATACTGAATATCATAGGACAGAGAACTATTTGGCAGCCAACAGCCAGAGAAGCACATATCTATTGCATAAAATGAAACACTACAGAATCGACGGGGTTGTTTGTGAGGCATGAATTCAGCTTTTGCAAAGCTTTTGCTGTTGAAGCTCAAAAAAGTGCTCAACATGTCAGTTATGTCAGTATGCAGTTAGATGCAGTTTCCCCATTAAGCCACTATCTAGTCTAGATGCATAACTTGTTAGTTGTTAAATTAAAAAAAGGATTTTTAATGTATTAGTTTAAATATCAGTGGAGAAGTCTCTCCGTTGTCTGCTGGAAGGATCCTATTACTCACTTCCTGCTGCATTTCCTTTCCTCTCTTGATGCTGATCAGGTTCCAGACCTGCTCAGTATTGACAACAGTCATTCAGCAGCACAAACAGTTTTGCAATGTTACAAATAGCATCAATGTATCTTATACGTGGGAAGTTTCTTCCTTTCCCAGACCTCCGTATGTTTCTGTGTTTTGCATCACTGTCCTCCTCGGAGGGGCTGGATCTTAAAAGCTGAATAGTATTTTCAAGAGAACTTGCCTTATTCTGTCTGTAAAGCTACCAATTTGGCTCTGCCATTTTTTAGAAATTTCATTCTTAATAAATTTAACTCAAAAAACCCCACCACCCTTTTCAGATAAGTGTCAACATGTTCCATATTGAATATATATATGCTATGCTTTCGGTAGGGGTCTCCATTTGAAAGCAAAGTGCAGTATGGTACTTCAGTCCTGATAATTTACTGGACATTGCATGCATCCTATTTTCTATGATCATCCTACTTATACCATAGGTCACTAACATGCAAAATGCTTTAAAGCATCTAAAATATGACAATAAATGCAATGGAGCACAACTATTTTTTAAAACTGTAGTGTCCCAATAAAAATTTGTGTTATATTCCACATACTCGATGCTATTTGATGGCTTTCTATTGTGTTCATCTTGACATGTTTTTGAAGCAAATTTGCACTTATTTTGCTTAGATGTGGAATTTCTAAAGGCATACAGAAAAATTTAACAGCAAGGCATTTGCAATGCACTAATGGACCGATGATATCAACAGCAGCTGATCTATCAGTTCATTTATTGCCTAGAGTAAATATGCTTTGCTGGATTGAGACGGGGATTATAAGTGAGGTTCCTTTTCAACCGATGTATTCTGAAGGGTGTTTTGCATGAGCAAAAGTCATCTTGCATCTTATAATGCAACAGATGAACAAAAAAATGCAATATGTACTTGGTTCAGCTCTTTCAACCGAGCTAACATTCAAAACTCTGATTTCAGTAACTCTTTCATAGGCTGAACGACCAAAGGCCAAAATAATAAATACACTGGTAGGCAGCACACAGTTCCTACATATATAGCAGGACATAAGTATATTCCTTAAGAATAAAACAACACACCAAAACTCTGCAAAAGCATTTAAGTCATGCTGAAATTAATAAATCTAACCACAATTTGTGGTTTCAGAACTCCTTCACTAGCAAACAGAGACTATTGAAAAAACAGGAAGCTTCCATGCAGACACAAAAGATATTTACCATCTTCAGCACTAAGAGCTAATTCTTCCTTTGGTTTATTTCTTTTTCCTTTATCTGTGCAGGAATAAAGTAACACAGTTAGAAGAGTTGCTGCTCGGGATGATAAAACAGATGGCAGTGGTAATCACAGAATTAAGAGTAATGAGGACAAAAACCCCAAACAAACCAGCAGAGCCACAGGAATGGTTAAATTCAAGAGATGCTTTCTACTCCACACACTACTTCAAGCCTACATCCAAGCAGCGGTGTCATGCTGACAGTTTCTATCAGTGTGCTGTTAAAACAATGTTAGTGCATACATAAAACCTAGAAACTCGTTAGAAGCAATGGCATAAGTGGTATTAGAAGAGAAGTTTGCTCATGGTAGCCAACATCTTTCAAAATCTACACCTCCACACTTAGCTTACAAACAAGTTCTGTCCACATCGTCCCCATTAGACATGAGACAAGCATGAAAACACTGAGGGGCAGGGTGACAGGAATATTAATTTAAAAGAATAATCTTAGGAGGCTACAGAAAGAAGTCAAGAATTAATTTTCAGTGTAGTCTTGTCTCACTGTATCCTCTTAAAGTGAGTCTGGTATGTTAACTGCTAGAGCACACAGGTGAAACACTACTAAAAACAATTTTTTCATACTTCCACTGTCTACTAATTTGACGAACCAAGCAGCCAGGAGAGACCGGCAGTCATTGCTCATTACTGATTCGGGCAGTCTCCAATACTTCCATTACAGAAAACTTCCTAACTACCCAAGAAACATTTCATCACTGATAAATGCAGTGCACTTTTGGAAGATGTCTGCTTCATAGACCAGCGTTACTTCAAAATTAACACAAAGAACTGAAAACTAAACCTTATGAGAAAAGAATTCAGTTTTACAGTACAAACTCCATACTGCTATTGAGAAGCAAGGACAAAAACACTACTTGGCAAAGCTGTATGGAAGAATGGCGTGAACACATTTAAGCCAAACTGGGGGTCACGGGAGACACACACAAGCTTTGTGCTCACTTGAGGTGGCTGATGGAATGTCCTCTAGACTTTTGGAAGGCATTTTCCTATCTGCACTCCTTTTCAAAGCCATCAAAACAGGGTTTAATTCTTCTTCTGAACCTGTTACGAGACAAAACACATGAACACTGCACACACAGACATGCCATTTTAAACAAGTTACTAAAACAACAACCACTGATTTGTCACAAGAATCTGTTTTTACTTTTAGGTATGACAGTGAACGTTCAATGAAAATACAACATAAATCCAAAATAAACAGAATAAATGTCTAATTTTAAGTGTCATCAGTAGAGACAGACAGGTTGGTACAATTCACCTGTGTAGGTATCTCTGTCTGTACTGATTAATAAGGTGGCTTAGGTCAAATATTGTCTTAATTATCTAAGAAAAACAGGATAAATTCAGACTTCAGCCATTTTGTAACCATCTTGTTACAAATCAGCATTAAAAAGCCAATAGCTTTAGTTTTTCCTTCTGTGTACATTTGTCCATTATATTTTCTCCCCAGTGAAAGTCACTTTTTCAATACTTGAGTAACAACCAAAACCAACAACTGCAGAGACATTCCGATCCCTGAAATGATGCAGTTGTCTTTAAGAGCAGAATCAAGACAGACTTAGCTCTCTGACAGATCCCTCCCTACCTCCCTTGTCTCCCCATGAGCCAATCAACCAGGCCTTAGACAGCAACACTGCAATCATAAGTTTCATTTTTCCTCATTTGTCTTGGGTTTTCACTGATTTCCACTGGAATATCACTTTCAAAAGAGTAAGTTAGCAGGTGCTGGAAACTTCACATATTTCCTCAGAAACTTCAGGTGAAGAAAACATTCCCAGTCTCTCAGGAGCAAATTAGAAAGGTGAAATTATCTCGTCTACCATAAGCTCTTTGATGATTATCATACACTATACATCAACTAAAGCTGCCATTCAACAAAATGAGAATTCTGGTACACAGACCACATTTATATGACCATTTTCTAGTGCAACAGGTAACAGCACTAAGTTAAATAGCACAGAGTATTGGTATGGTCTTTATATCCAGCCATTCCACAGGTAAGTATTTACCTTTGAAGACTAACTGGTCAAACTAGAGAATGAACTCAGCCATTAATAGTTTTCTTTTCTTCTTTTAATCCATGATATTTAAAAGAAATACCAGTCTTCGAGTGTTACAATGTTATTAATTTGAAGGTGATACCACACAGGAGGAAGAAAAGGGTAAATCATGAAGACTGATGTGATTGATTCATGCTGCTAAACTCTCCTTACCCAAAAGGCTTACCCAAATACAGTACGTGATTGTCAAACACTTTCCAATTAAAGGACTCAATTAGTTCTTCCCATCCTTCCCAAACAAATATCCAAAGCTTTCAATTAATAAGTAAGTATTGCATATACTTTTAGATAACATAAGTTGGCTACCAATAGAAACTGTAGCCATATTCAACAACCCAGCACCCTGAATTTGAGAAATCAAACGGCTCACGAATTGAACTGCTGGTTCCAGAGTAGTAATCAGAGTTTTCATCTGAAAACTTGGATCCCAAATTTGAGCCACCCTCTTCCTCTTCATCATTATCCTCATGCTGAGATGTTGGCCACAGTTCTGGCTGGTGGGAGTTGCTCTCATCTTTAAGGCGTGTGCTTGCTCTTCTGAATTTCAACGGTGCCTTAAATTCTGAATTATTTTCAGAGGCACCCAAGGATGTGCTTTCCTCAATCCTTCCTTTCTCATTTGTCTTGAATGGCTTCACTGCAATCATATTGGCCTCTCCTTCCAAGGGGGGAAGATCAATGTTTCTCTTTTCTATTTTATTAATAGCTTCACTTCTTTGAGGAAGACCAGAAGCTTCCATTTCACTCACTGCAAGATCCTTTACTGCACTCTTGTTATTTTGTTCTGGAGCTCTCCCTTTGATAGCTATCTTCATCTGTGTATGATAGTTACTGAAAGCACCATATGGCTGTGACACAGGCATGAATAGAGTCTGTTTTTGTGATGACATGTGATCCCCAAACTCTTCTTGTTTATGCAACTCTTTGGATATTGGAGATGAAATTTCAGATGCTTCTTGAAGAAGTTTTTCTAAAGAGCTACTAAATTCACTGAATTTTGCAATATTTGAAACTGAAGTTTTTTCTATTGTTTCTTTTATTTCTTGAGGATGATCTCTCTCTTGTTCCTTCTGCAAATTGACATGAAACACTCCATATTCAGTCATGGATGGCACAGATCTTTCTGTGGTCTCACTGATTTCCTGCACCAACTCTCCACCATTCTCATAGGTTGTGCTTTTAACTTCTGTCTCAGTAGCTCTCTGTACTGTGCTGTCAGCACGTTTTGGTTTAGGAGGTGGTGTTTCAGTGACCTCCTTCAGCAGCTTCTCTAAAGCAGAATTGATGTCACTGACCTTGGATGGGGCAATCGACTTTTCTACGGTCTCACTGATTTCCTGTGGCAACTCTCCATCATTCTCATAGATTGTGCTTTTAACTTCCATCTCAGTAGTTCTCTGTACCGTGCTGTCAGCACATTTTGGTTTAGGAGGTGGTGTTTCAGCAACCTCCTTCAGCAGCTTTTCTAAAGCAGAACTGAAGCCACTGACCTTAGATGGGACAACTGATTTTTCTATGGACTCACTGACTTCCTGCGGCAAGTCTTCATTCATGCTTTTAACTTCCATCTCAGCACTTCTCTGTATTGTGCTAATGGCACGTTTTGGTTTAGGAGGTGGTGTTTCAGAGGCCTCCATCAGCTTCCATAAAGCAGAATTGAAGCCACCGACCTTGGACGGGGCAATCGACTTTTCTATGGTCTCGCTGATTCCCTGTGGCAACTCTCCACCATTCTCATAGGTTGCGCTTTTAATTTCCACCTCAGCACTTCTCTGTACGATGCTAATGGCATGTTTTGGTTTAGGAGGTGACATTTCAGAGGCCTCCTTCAGCAGCTTCTCTAAAGCAGAACTCAAGCCACTGGCCTTGGATGGGGCAACAGACTTTTCTATGGTCTCACTGATTTCCTGCGTCAAGTCTTCATCACGCTCACGGGTTGTGCTTTTAACTTCCATCTCAGCAGTTCTTTGTACTGTGCTAATGGCACATTTTGGTTTAGGAGGTGGTGTTTCAGAAGCCACCATCAGCTTCTGTAGATCAGAACTCAAGTCACTGACCTTGGATGGGGCAACTGACTTTTCAATGGTCTCATTGACCTCTTTAGGCTGTCCAGCATCTTCTTGGCATGTTGATTCTACACTATAATTAGTTTGTGATATGCCATTTGTGTCAGACATTTTCATTCCCATCCTTCTATTTTCAAAGGGTTGAGATGGAAAGGTTTCTGTGATCGCGTCCTGCAAACCAGCTTGAGGCCTCCAAGAACCCCCATGAGTATCATCCTTGTCTGCTGCCTGATGTCGTAGAGAGAAAGGTGTAAATTCCCTAAACAGTTCCCTGAGACTTTTTGTGTTTTCATGCTCATCTGTTGATGACACATTCACTTTTTCTGTGCTTCTGCTTACTTCTTTTTCATCATCATGAGAAATGTCATGGCTCTGTTCTACTGTTCTTTCAGAGACTTTGCACTGATTTGAATGAAAAGTTGTCCCTTTCAAAATGTTTTCATTTAGATTCAAGCTAGATGACATCTCAGAGGCTTCCTTTTCTAATTTCTTTAGGCCCAATTTAAATACATTAAGGTCAGCTTTAGGTAGAACCACCTTATCCACAGTCTCTGCAACTTCCTCTTTAGGAAGGACCTCTAATGGAGTAGCCTTGTTCTCCAGTTTTTCTACAGGTAAAGACAGGCAGTCATCTACTGCTGTTCCCTTTAAAGCATCTTTATCACCAGGTGATTGGAGCCACTGCAAGGAAACACGATGTTCTTTTGATGAAACAAAACTTTCTTCTACACATGCTTTAACTTCTTGCTCTGGAAGATGTATCTTTTCCTCAGATTTTGAGATAACTGGTTTTCTGCCCAGCTGGACAGAGTCTGTATTTTTCCTGTGTGTCACACTCAGACCTTTCAGGGTAGAAGATCCCAGAGGCAGTTCATGTACCACAGAATCTAGGTTCTGTCTTTTTTCTCTCTCAGATGTTTGGGTTTGTTGTTGAATTAACTCTTGCTTGCTCTCATCATCTCTGCCTTTTTCATCTTCCTTGGATTTTATTTCATAGGTTATTGAACTTGTATTATTTGGCAAAGAAACATCTTTCCTATCAGTGCTACTCTGTAATATAACTCCGGTATCCCAGAAGTTTCTCAAACTCTGGAACTGTGAAATTTGACTCTTGGACTTTTCATTTGTTTTTTCTTTTAAAGACAAAATCTGGAAGCTGGGCTTCTGCTGGGAAGCAGCAGCAGCTTTTCCTTGATGTGCTTCTTTCTCATCTTTGTCTTTGCTTTCTGAGGAAGCTGAAGTGGCACCAACTCTTGGCTGCAAGTTACTGGCTTTTGGCATTTCTGTATATTCCTGAACTTCACTGTCAGATGGAAGTATTCTTTCTGGCTTTTCAGCTGCATGGCCTGGTCCAAACTCATGAGAGTTTTGATGTTCCTTTCTAGAAGCCTGGCTTGCACAACTTAGTTCAGCACTTCTTAATGTATTCTTGTTTTGATCATCCAATCCATTAGGTGGGTATACTGGAGTCGGTTTTATTTTGTCACTTTCTCTGAGACCTTGCAGTGCACCACCACCTGACGCAGTAGTATTGCTTCTAACTTGTTTCTCTCTGTAACTGGGGACAGTTTTATCCCTTTCCCAGAATGCTCTGATCTCCCTTAATCTTCTTTTTTCTTGTATTGCCTTCTCTGATTCACATTTCTGAGCTGGTAGCTTGTGCTCGTGAGGTTCCAAGACATTTGAGTTTTTATTTTGTTGCTTGATATCTTGACCACATTCTTTTTCTTCAACTCTTGTACAGGCAAATTCAGTTAGTGACTTGTCATTTTGCTCCTCATTCTCTTCTTCTTTCTTAGGTGTTACCCTCTCTTTTATCAGCTGTGTATCTTCTGAAATAAATGATGGAGGTGAAATACTGTCCTGTTGTTTAGCCTTTCTAAATGGTAGTTCTTCTGTAACTTCTGTTTTTCCACCCATGCTAGGCCCACCATGTTCTGTAGGAAGAACTCCTGTTCTGGTTGATAAGTCCACTTCCTCTTTGGGTTCTCTGCCTTGGGATCTAGCTGATACATGTTTCCTATCTTCAGTACCAGAACTTCTTTTAAACCAGTCTAAAACCTTTGATACAAATTCATCATCCACTTTCATGAGTTCATCAGCATGTTTGTCTGGCTTGAAAGTGGTTTTAGCATCTTGCTCCTCAACAAGATCAGGCTTACCTTGTTGAAGACTTGTAGAATTGGTATCTGACACCTCATGTGCTTCTGTCTTAGGAGAAGGCTGATGTTCATCTACAATGTAAACACACTTATAAGGGTTAGGAATCAGACACACAACTCTACAAATGCTTGATCTATCTTGAAAAATCTCTCCGTTTTTGGTGGTTGTTGGGTTTATTTTTTGTTTGTTTGTGGCAGGTTTTTTTGTGTTTTTTTTTTTTAAACTGCTAGCAGACAAAAAGAGCTTTCTGTCTTTGTTTATGGAAAGAACCATACCATGAAAAATTAGTTGCTGCACTGAGATATCTTACTGGAATATTAATCATATTACTTTTGAAGGTGTGAGCAGATAAGGTTAGTTATCCTCATTCTAAAGGAAATGGCTACATTGAAGGGAGTGAATGGGCAGGGGGGATGACAACCCAGCATATTTGTGTTTAGTGCCATGAGCAAATCCCCAAGTCACAACTGGATCACTACCAGGGACAGTCAAAAGCAGTACACCAAAAATTCTTCAGTTTCCATGCAGGAAGATCTATCAGGCCTTATGACAGGAATTTTATCCAAATGCAATCACTTCACCTTCATCATCCACAATAAAAGTGCCTATCCAGGCTCTGATCTGATTGTTAACTCTTAAGAATACCAATAGAAGATCACCTAAAACATACTGACTACATTAGAGCATTAAAAAACAAGCAAGTGATTTAGAATTTAATTCTGCAGCATGTAGCACACTCCTACAATTTGTTTCCTAGCTGTTAATTCCTAGATCAAGTGATTTGAACAGTAATGAATACATACTATATGCTATTGCATTCTGCTCTTCACTCCTGTTAGACTCTTACCAGGAAGGTTCTTGTGTGACTTTGATTCATGGCTCAAGAACTGGTTGGCTTTATTTTTGTGCATCTCATCAACACTCAGTCCATTACTGTTATTTGGCAGGATATTGCTGGAGGTCTTCTGTGGAGTTTCAATTTTCTTAGGAGTAACTGTCTTTGTCTGCAAGGTTTCATCGACTGACCTATTAGTGTCAGAAGGACTGCAAGTCAATGCATTATCCTGTAAACCATGTGATGTTTTTACTTGTAAAGCTGATGAATAGGTTCCCAAAGACTTTGTAGCAGAAATTTGCTTATTCCCCAATGAATCTGATTTAAGAGCATCATTTCCACTACTCTTTGTTTCATCAGATTCTAACAAATCAAACTCTCCTTTTTCTTTACCGTGGTGGAGCTGTGGTCTTTGCAGAGGTTCTCCTTTACCTGTGCTAGATGAGAACCTCACTTGTTTAAGTTTTTCCAGTGAAATTTGTGCAGAGTTTTCTGCATCTTCTCTAAGAGAGTTCTTCTCAACTTCTCCTTCAAAAATCGTTGCAGTAGGAAGACCATTCTTTTTCTGAACATCTAACATCTGACTGACACGAACTTCGGAGTCAGTGGAACTTGAACTTGAACTGCGCTTCAGAATGCCCCTGGGTGCTGTACTAATGCCATTAGCCTTCTTGGTCCATTTCGCTGGTTTTGGAGCAACATCTTCTCTTTGTGACACAGGATCTGTTGCTTTGTGAATTAATTTTCTAGCTTTTGGAACAGGATGCTTAACTAGTCCTTTCTGTGATTCATCAGGAGGTTCTACAGGAGGCTTCTTATATTTCTCTGTTCCATTGTTTACTAAGTTTGGTTTAAGTTGGTTCTCTTCTGAGGGTGACAAAATTTCTGTAGGACATATATAGAAAGGAAATAATGAGTTTACGTGACATTCACCTGCATAAACAGAGGGGTGTGACAGTGCAAATCTAGAACAAAATTATTATATTGGTTTATTAAAAACACCTGCAGTAAAACACAGGAGGAAATTCAACATAGGTGTTGATTTCATTTGTATGTAACAGGAACTTTTAACAGATGAAAATCCTGCAGTTATTTCTTATTTATAAATATTAACTATTTAATGACTAAGGATACAGAGCAAACCAAATTTATAATCAGCATTATTCCCACCACGAACAAACTTTGCAGGGAAGGACAGCTTTTGAATACCCAAACATCTCTTCAGATTCAGAGCATAAACAGCAACCTACAGAAATGGAAACAGGCTATTTCCACATCCATATAGAACAAGGTAACATGCAGAAATTATGTCCCAGTAGGAAATTATATTTTTGTGAATGGAAGTCTCCCTTTTTCCAGTTAGGAAGCTTCATAACAGAGTAATTTCCACATATGAGCCTGTAAATTACAACTTCAAATGCCTGTATAGAGATATCATCACCCATCTACTTGCCTGCAGAGAATACTGCAGGAAAGGATGGATTTGAAAATAAACAGGACTGAGAAAACAAAGGAGAAAAAATTAAAGATCAAAGAGAGTTAAGCTTCTTCTGTTGAGCCAATAGCAGCAGTGACTGGAAGATCAGAGACAGCTACGTCAAATTGAAGGAAATTTCTCCGTTAACAGCGATTCAGGACAAACTGCCTTCTCAGATGGGGAGCCTAATGCTGACAAGAACTGAGTAAAAGAAAGGAAGCAAAACCCATTTAGTCACATAAACAGCTATTTCCCAAGTATATTCACATATTTTTCATAGGGTTTGAAACAAACTAGCTGGTAACTCCAAGTAGTTAAGGTAAAAATTTTTTATATCTTAGAAAAAGAAGCAATGAAAGTAAAATTAACTTCCATAAAAACCACCAAGAAATTCATAGTCACATGTTAAGTAAGTATATTTACCCTTATTTGGTAGCTGAGGTAGAACAGCTGGTCTGCTTTCTGATTCTCCGCTGTTCAAGTTATCACCGGATGCAGTGGCATTAAATGGATTTCTCCTTTGCTAAAAAAGGAATGAGCATTATAACAGCAGTCCAATTGTTGTATCAATACAGTCTTGACAAAATAAATGAAAGTGCAGTGATTTCCTCTGCCTCACTACACTGTCAGCAAAAAAAATCTGAACGTGTGCATCTTAAATTGGATACATGACAAAAAAACCTACATAACATGAACCAGGGAACTATCAGAAGTGCTAGTGATATCCTCATCCTGTTCTTTCTAAAGTCACCGACAGCAGAGATAAGCCACCACTTAGAGACACTTGAAAATCCCAGGTTGCTGCAAGTTAAATACTTCTATCTCTACTTCTGTGATGTTGAAACACAGCAAAGTATCTCTTTTCAGTGGCTGAAGAGACTGGAAACGATGTCAAGCTCAGCCAGTCACTGATTATAGCCCTAATAGCACCTTAGTGCTCAACTTTCGGTGGTTTTTGTTATCTCCTTCCAAAACAGAAAATACACATTTTTTTTCCAACTTTTTCTCCTTAATTATATCTTTATCACTGAAGCAAAGAAATGCAACATTTAAAAGATAACTTCTGTTATATTCAATACAATTAATACCTTTACTGGCGAGACTTCTGCCCTCACAGGTCTTTCCTCTGGTACATCCAACACAGAAGTTATTCTTTTAGAACTGCAAAGAAAAGGCACAGAACAACTTCAGCAAACAGGACATTACTTTAAGCCCTTTTGAAAAAGCAAAACAAAGATTTGTTTATGCACACTTAAAAATAACCTCTTGGCATCTACATTTTCTATTTAGCCTGTTCTAAATACAACTTCTACTTTGCAGGGCAAACCCCACGTTTTTGATATCTTTTAGATTTTTGAGCAAGCTTTATGTAAACATAGCCACTTTCCAAGCAATATCTGTGCTGCCATCTCTATCCTTGTCCTACATTTACACTTCTAGGACTGAAACCAAAGGGGAAGAAAGTGCCAAAATCTGATAAAAACAGAGTTTTGCAAAGTGTTCAAGTCAGAAAAATCAGAGGAACCCCATTACTACTACAGCACAGCCATTATTCGCCAAAAACAATACATCCCCCTCAGAGGTACAGCTTATAAGCTATTCTGTCAATTAAGATCTATAAAAGCCGTAGTTTGATAGCAGAAGCAAAGATATTGCTTGCGATCCTGACTAAGTATAGCTCAAGTAAGGAGAAATTCAAACAGCTGGAAGAGACAGCTCCTATATTATATATTTAAAAAAAATCATCTATTTGCAGAATGATGCAAAGGTTTCCTCCAAAACAATCAGATTTTTGTAATTTGAGTTTATCTAAATATGTTAGATATGAAAAAGTATTTGTTTTTTTGAAGATGGAAGTCAGATACAGATTTTAAATATGACTTTCATGTAGCAACCACATTCACAGTCTTAACTTTATATAGAAAATGCTGGCATTAACCAACACACGTGTTCATGATCTGGGGGACAGGGTAAACAGCACAAGATAGGAAAAATTAATATTCTCAGGTAGGAAATATGACCTCAGGCTAGGAAAGAAAGCTGCTCCTATGGTTTTTCTAATATAGATGTACAAGGAGATTCCAATACTGAATCTTTCTTTGGTGAACAATCTTTGGCAAGGGAGTTTGTGTTCTTGCTTTTATAAGCACTTGAGTTTGTGGTTTTGCTTGTGTGTCTCATTGATACCACCTGACTACTCAACAAAATATGACTTTTAAAATTCTTTTTAAAGGTTTAGGTCATGAATGCTTCAACCCTTCCCTCACTTAAACAAGGAAAATACCTTGGGCTGCAAGAAACCGATAAGACATTCTTCAGTCTGCAGTTTTACAGGCAGGGAGGTAACTTTTCTAAGTCTCACTGAACACACACACAATCCCACGACATTTAATGCAATAGCACTTCAGACTTACCATAGAATAATTAAAGCTAATTTTGCATTATATACTGATAAGATTGCTCTAAATAAAACAAGAGAGGGAAAAAAATCCCATACACCCCTAAGTGTTGTTTTACAACAAAGGGTCTGAAAATACAAGTTTACCCCCAACTCATTCAGATGGGAAAACTGAACAAACAGTTCCCAGATACACTGCATTCACAAGAGAGGATATGAAGCCAAACTGATACATACACCCAGATTAAGAAACTTCTGTGCTGCAATTCAGCAAAACAAAGTGCTGAGAACCACAGTGAAGGCTCAAACTCCACTCAGACTGGACAGGAACCAAGAGGCACCAAGGCAAAGGCAGGAGCAAAGCTGGAGCAAAGGTTTATAGATTCACAGATGTTAATGAGGTCTACTTAGAAACAGGCTCCCATTCAAAGAAATTAGCTTTCCTGGGCTCATCCTGAAGGCTTAAGGCTCTAGTGTGATTAAAGCTAGTGGGATTTAATGGTACTCCATAAAAATGTCATTATCTAGGTATCCCAGCACCCTTATTATTCCAGAAAAGTTACATCAAGACTTTTAAGAATTCTTCATGACTTTAAGGATTTTTAGAATTTTAAGAATTAGGGGGTTTCTGTGAATTTTTACCTTACAGAGCTCTAGGACACACACTTGTCACCTGTTCAATGTAGACTAAGAATATTTTCTAGCCTAGAGAAGAAAACAACCTACAAACGTAATTTGAAAGACAAAACCTCTCTAACATTGCCATTTTTTGGGATTCAGCATATAGACAGATGGTGTCACTGAACAGAGTTAATATTGACAGTCTGAGTCACTCCATAAAAACTCATTCTGTGCAGGGTTACACCTTCAAAGACACCTCACACACCTGGCTTGTAAAGGCTCTGGTATGCAGAAGTACCACAGTGATGTAACACCCAAGGAAAAAATCATTCATCGTTTCATTACTCAAATTAGATATCTGGGGTGTGGGAATGAAGATCACTATGCTACTTTTAAGAATATAGTTGTGGGCTGATTTCTGCTCTAATATAGCAGCCCCCTGACACAACAGCAGTTGAACTGGCCCCAGGGCTGGATTTGACCCTCAGCAGTTTACAAACAGATTTACCAGAACTGAACTTACTTCATATTCAGTACGAATTGTTATGGCTTAAGAATAGGATCCAGGACAAAAAAAAAAACCACTCTGGGTAATTTGTTATCATGTATCTTCTGGTCCCAATCCTCATCTTAGCAGCTGTTCAGTCCATGCAAAGCCTGCAAGCCAATGCTGGCCTGAAGCCCCTTCTTAGAGGAAGGAGGGGGAGAAAAAAAAACCCTAAAACCCACAACTCCCACAAACCTACCCTTACAGTAGCACTTTAAAGTGTTTTAAAAGTTCAAATACTTGGACCACATGTAGCATTTAGACACCAGAAGATGTGAACTCCATTTATGCAATCCCAAGCTCCAGAATGATGCTCTGTTTCATTTTCATCATGTTGAGATTATTGCATTGTAAGAGGAAGAGTCAATGGATTCCTTGCAGCTCTGCTATCCTAACAGCCAAATTAAATGTTTGTAGTGTCCAGGCTTTCCCTTCCCACCCCAACTGATGGGGTTACTGCTTTCCCAACATGGTGTCTCCCCTCAATTCCCGATCAGCTGCTGCCATTAGAGACAGGCCCACAGCCATGTCAAAGTCCAGTATCAAGAGAACAAAAAGGAGTATTTTAAAAACATATGGCACCTCCTGCAATTTCCCACATGCAATGTTGCGTAGACTGCTCTCAGTAATAGCAAAATAAGCCCATACTGAAATCCTAAGCAATGAATTGCACACAGTCCTGCCACATTTGCTTGCTTCAGTTTTTGACATTTTAAAAGCCAATAATCTGAGACAGCTAATCAAGTATTTATGTAAAGTAAACACAGGTACGTGTTCAGCCCACATATTATAGGTCCTTTCCATAAATCTCATAAACCCTGGATTGTGTGAGCTTGCTTTAGCAGGAAGATCTCGAACTACTGGTGAGAGTATAAGCACATGTGAACAAGGCATACAGGCTGATTAATTTCTGGCACATTCTGGAGCAAAGGGCAGAAAAGGGTCCTGAACAATAATTATCACATTTCACATGGGTGCTACCTGAAATAAGTCAAAGCACCTCAAGTTAAAGACCACAATCAAGTTGGTCATATTTCAAAGACATTGTCTACATGTTCTTAAACCTCATTATGTTACAAGGCTGCCCTGTTCTTAAGGACATGGGCCTGGCCATGGTCTTAAACCTCATTACAAAAGAGGCTGCCCTGGCAGTTTTTGAAATGTATTACTCCATCACATACAAATTGTGGAATTGTAACAGTAAGAATAATATTGAGGCTGTACTTTAAACTATCATCATCTTTTCCTAGTGTGTGAGGTTAACAGGCAAAATATTCTAAAAGATATCTTAAACAGCAGCATGTCTCGTGCTGCCCATAAAGAAATAACTCCACAGCAATCTCCTGAAGATAAGAGCCACTTGTAAAAAGTCTACATTCAGTATCAAATAACTCTGTCAGCATTATTAGCCAACTTGGGTGCAGTGGAGCTAAGCTCTTTCTTGTGATAAGCAATCTTTATTGTCCTGGACAACTTCATTTTTTGGGACCTTTTTCAGAGCGATTTAAGATACAGATAAGACAAATACTCCCTTGAGTTCACAGACAATGATACATAAAGGATAAGAAAGACCAGTAATGCAAGCCAGAGTTGTTAAGACTTACACCAACCTTTGGTGCCATTCATCGTAGGCACACGTACCCAGTGTGCAGACCATGACAGTGAAAGATTCAACTGGTACTAGAGACTGTACCAATGCATAGCAGGAGACAAGCCTTGCTGCAAAGATAAAACAGGTGACACACAGAGAAAGACTTGGACAGACAAGAAAGTGAAAGGTTACAGAGCTGATCAATGGCACAGCCAAAAGTAAAACAGTTATCCTAGGAAGCAACTTTACATCTTACCTCACTCTGTTCACTGAAAACACAAACAATAGTGATCCGTGTTACACCCTGGTTCTTGTTTCCTCAAGGATGTTGAGGAATCTGGCCATTTAAAGACATTTCAGGCCAGTAGGTCAAGGGAGGTGATCTACCACATGAGGAGAGGCTAAGGGCGCTGGGTCTGTTTAACCTGGAGGAAACTGAGGGGAGGATCTCAATGCTTATAAATATCTACAGGGCAGGTGTCAGAAGGATGGGACCAAACTCTTCTTGCTTGTTCCCAGGACAGGACAAGGGGCAATGGTCACAAACTGCAACACAGGAGGTTCAGCTTAAACATAAAGGAAAAACTTATTTACTGTGAGGGTATCAGAGCCCTGGCCCAGGCTGCCCAGAGAGGTTGTGGAGTCTCCTTCTCTGGAGACATTCAAAACCTGCCTGGATGTGTTCCTGTGGGACCTGGTCTGGGTGATCCTGCTCTGGCAGGGGGTTGGACTGGATAAGCTTCAGAGGTCTCCTCCAACCCCAAACATTGTGATTTCACTTTCACCTGCTGTCACCCTGGGTAAGAGATCAGCACTTTTCAAATGCAGTATTTTTAAAAGCTTTTCACACAGCCATTGAATTACTGCATGTGTAGGTATTTTAGAGAGACAAGTCTCTCTCACAGAAGTAACTCAGGATACTTCAAAGCAACATGGAGCTGTTTGGGATGTTTACAGATTTGAAATAGAGTGATGTAATTCCAAATCCTCTGCAGTTCAGAAACTATTTATCATCCAGCTTTCCTGCAACAACTACAGCCATTCAGGCATACCCAAACTGACTGTCTCATTGTACGCTGAATGGAAACCTCTGAAAGGCCATTCTAATCAGAAAATCCTGGTCTCATTTCTGGGAGCCAGACTAAGCTGTGACATGAGAACACATGTGGGATTATACTATTATACCACTGAAAACTTTTTCCTTAGAGGTAAGCCAAAGATTGTTCTGCATCTGAATTAACAGTGCATGGCTATGATTTGTCAACCTTTCACATGCACAAATTCCTTAGGCAATTCAGAGGAAATGTTTGAAGACTTTTGAATAAGAGACAAGTTCAATACTTTGGAGAGAACTTAGAGCTCACAAGTTTCATCAGTCCTGGCATATACATACTAAGTGTGACTAAACAGCCAGCTTACCTTGAACTAGATTTTAGTAGTTGTTCTTCTTGATGTTCCTCAATGCCATGCAGTTCTGGTGGCACAAAGACTTCTTTATTAACATTGCTCACCCAGCTGTTCTTTGCTTTGTTTGATTTGCTCTGACTCACTTCAGCTAAAACACAAAACAAGAATATTGGTGACTCCCATATGTTCATACAGGATTTCTTAAGAAAGAATTTGCATTCAATCCTACAGCTATTTCTGAAGTCCACTATACTTGAATTGTGTGCAGATCTGGTGACTTCTGAAGAATATATTTTTTTTAATGATACTAGAAATGTCACGTACTGCTCTGGATGCTTCACTCTGCTACTCCAGGTACACCTGCTTTAGATCTTAAATGGAGAAGTTTTATACAACAACCCTGGTAAAGACTGATCCTGTAGTTTAATAAATATTGAAAATTCAACCTCAGTGTCCTGAAGAAAAAGACAATTAAGCCATAGGAAATTGAAAATATGTTGAAGTTCAGTTAAACAAGTCAATTATTACAGCAGCAAACTCCAAGTTGGTCATAGCTCTCATTTAAGCAAATGGCTAATCCTTGATGGACAGAATTACCACAAGAAGTTAAAAAGTTAAGTATAAAAAAAATCACCAACAAAAATCCCCAAACAAACAAAAAGCCCCACCTCATTCACCAAATGTAAATACTTTTGTATTTCTTTTTGGGATGTGACAATGTTATCCTGATAACCTCTTTCAGTGTCAAAACATTAACTTACAATATTTCCTCCACTGCTTTTTGCACTTCTCCAGCAGCTTAGAAACAAAGACTTTCATAGTGTGCAAAAATAAGCAAGATTTTCATTCTAACTTTTACTATAAGTGCTAGGAAAAATATCTTGACCTCTAATGAGTCATTGAAACCAAGCAATGGCACATAGTTCTGAATGTACCGGTGGGCCCCTTTGTTCAAGTAATGAGATTGGGAGTAATTAACCTTCCTTTTAGATAATATGGCTTTAAGTACTTCCCTTTAAGCCATAAGTTACTGTAAAATTTAGCTTGAATCCTACAGCTGATTTTCATAAGTCCAAAACCAGCCAAAACCACAGACAGGCTGCAGTAATCACCTGTGATTTTTTCAATTATTTTCTGTTTCAGGCCTTTTCTTGTTAACTTAAACCCCAAACCATCACACAGTAACCTCAAACTGACTAAACTGCCATTATCCAAACTCATCTCTGGGAATATAGGAATTGAGAAGGTGTAACACTGCAGGATTAGACACAAGAAAAGAAGGCTAAATTGTAGTTATAAAGTAGCAAGCTGTAGTCCATCCCCAGCATTGAGAGAAGTGCCTTACTTGCTTCACTAGCACACGGAAAAATCACTTAATAGAACTTAAAAAAATAAAGATTACAAATATTATTTTCCTCAGGTCGTACTGATAAGTCTTACCCTTCTAAGTCAAAAGGATAGTCTGATAGATTTAAAATAGAAGTCTATAATATCCTGTATACCACGTTGTATACGTTTTTGTGAATATAGATTGACTGTTCACTTTCTCTCGCAGGGATAAAGTTAACTGTGACCAGTTCAAAATTAGGAATTGAAACAGTCACTTCTTATGTGGAAAACTTTCATTTTAAAATGCCTCAGGACAAGACACACTGAATGTCAAAGAGGCATGGCTTTAGAGAAGTTCTTGAACAAATTAATGGGGAAAAGTAATCCAGAAATACTTCCTCTATTTCAAAAAGGTCTGAGGTGCAATTGGCTGCAGACTGGTCCTGGCCTTGGAGTCCACACATGCTGCCAGGCACCCTCAGAGGCAGGGTGCTGGGGAGGTGGCTTGTGGGCTGGTCCAATAAAGCAGTGCTTATGTTCTGCTTTGTTTTGCTTCTTTCTAAATAAAAGACTGTATTTACTTCTGATGTTAAACACAATGCATTATCTTCCCACATTCTGGCTTTTTTTTAAAAGAAAAGCTTCAGAATAAAATATTTATTATCAAGTGAGAATCAAGCTTGTCAACATTACTCAGTTTAAACACAATCAAAAATACTATCTATCTGTACTACTAAATTAATGTCTGCAACTGTTATCTGGCACATGGACATAGTTGGCTTTAACATTTGAGGGTGCTCACCATGATGTGAGGTATGGTGGGTGCATCTAAAATTAATGTGGACAGAGGATGTTAGCCAGAGCTCCCAGCACATATTTCAGTAGTTATAGCCTCTAGCTCTAGCTTATGGTGCCTACCATTAAGCTCAAACTGAGCACCCAAAAAACTTGCAAATCCATACTGACAAGCACTTTCCTCGGTCTCTGATTCTTTGCATGTTCCAGGGTAGCTCAAAGGGCCTCAAAAATAGAAATGCAAATGCAGTCCAGGACTGCAGAGGATTTTTAGTCTTACAGAAAGAAGCCAGCCTCAACTGTGAGCAGCCATCATACAGAATTCTCTGCATAATACATAGCACTGGGAGAGAGGAAAGCTTACACTGTAAACCACATGGGAAATCTCTTTTTTGCATAATTTTCTGCTTGTAGAGATATCAATAGTGTCTGAGGTCAGCTAAGTAAGAGCCAGTCTTTCCAAAATAAAATATAAACCAAATGCTTACCAAGAGTGGCGGGCTTCCGGCGCATAGAAGCTCTAATGATATCTGCTCCGTGTATCTTATCTCTGTGCCTCTTTGACTTTGCTTCATAAAACCACTGCCCGCTCATATTCTTTAGCTGAACATCGTCTTTGACTTTTTCTGGTAAATGCCTGAGGAGGAGAAAAAAATGAATAGATGAGATACACACACATGATCTACTTACCTGTGTGAACAGAATAAAAGTCAGTGTTTTTTGGGTTTGGGGAATGGGGTTGTGTTTTGTTTGTGTGTTTTAAAGCTGTCTCAACATGCTATTTCCACCTTCTGAGCTGTTTCTCTCCTTACTTAATTATTTTTTCCATAGCTTACACAAAAATCCTTCTATGAATACAGTGAGTTACAAAGGAAGACAGCATCACATGGATGAAACAACAAAATATGTGCAGTTTATTAATCTACAGGTATCCATCACATGAACTGCAGACATTTTAAATACTGTGAAGCAAGTTTTTAATTTTATTTTAGGCTTCAGGGTCACCCTGCTTTCCTTAATTATACTTTAACAGAATAAAGAGTTGCTGTGTGCAATTTGAGAGGTTGTTTTCTTTCCTCATTATACACATAACACAATAGACAAACTTATACATGGCCTGGAGACTAACCTGGAGACCAGGAAAATTACTACATAGATTTAGAGAATAATTTAAAAAAAATCAAGTCAGGCTTCATTTGCCTTCTCTATTTATGTTGCTTCCTTCAGTAAAGAAGATAATAAAAGAGCTCAAGGGAGAAATCAAAACAAATCAAGTTACTCAGAGATTTTAAGGCTAAACACAGTCCACATTGCTGTGAGATGGTGCCATCTTCTACAGGCCTGATGGACAACCATAGAGTCATAAAATGGTCTGGGCTGGAATGGACCTTTAAAGGTGATCTACTCCAACCCAAGGACCTTCACACCAGTTTTATATTGCTCAGGAGTTTAGGAGAAAGAACTTTTCATGCAATGAAGTAGCTATTATGACAGTCCTTTTATTACAGGTTGCAGATTTGACTGTCAAGCACAGACAACAGCAATGAAAGGACACTGAGCCAGTCCCAACCACCACTCTAAGGCCATTCTCACCCAGCACTTGACTTCTTCATTCTTGTATACCCAGAAATAAAAAGGCTTATTTGAATGCATCAACTATATTAGAATTTAAATACCTAAGCTGCTTTTTGAAAAGTACTCTCAGCAGTCAGTCACTCCTAGGTGTGTAAACAACTTCTCTTTCTCCAATCAGCTACGCACAGTTGAGGCTGCCAGGAGTTGAGGTCACCATTGGCACTTTTAATGCCAAGATTCAACAGTCCATAGCATTGGGTCACTTAAAACTTGGCCCTCCCTCTTGCTTATAACTCTGTGCTCCTCTAAGAGGTAAAATACGCACATTTCATATGCTGCAGGTCTTCTCAGTTGGAGCAGGAACACAGCAGCAGCTTCCCTCTGTCCTCAAGTAAATATATTTCTCAGGTATGAGCCAACCCCTCATTGCTCAGCCAGTTTACGAACACAGCCAGCAGAAATAGTGGAAATGTGGCATGCAAGAACTCCTTACACAGATGATTGCTTCTCCCTTTCACCTTCTTTCTCATGCATTATTTGCCGTCTCAGAACAGATGCTCCTTAGGTGTAGGGACTGGCTTTTCAGCTATTTGTACAGCCTGCAGGGAGGCAGAGTTCTGACCTCAGCTGGTGCAGTGCTTCAGGGCAGTATGGCAACACAGGCCAAGGGAGGTTCACTGGTGGGAAGGTACTGAGTCACAGGACAAGTATTCAAAGTCCTCACCCTGTTTAATTCAACCCTTTTACCCCAGACACTGCTCATTCCCTTCCCCTTTGTATCCAACCACTGAAACTGGGGTGTGGTAGGAGACCTTTACAATTCAGCCCATAAATCACTGTAGAAGTGGACAGGATCCCAGGTCTCTCAGCTCTCAGCCCACTTATCTGCTTGTTGGAGTCAGATCATAGAATCACAGCATGTGTTAGGTTGGAAGGGACCTTTAAAGCTCATCCAGTCCAACCCCTGCAGTCAGCAGGGACACTGGTACCAGATCAGGTTGCTCACAGCCCTATCAAGCCTGACCTTGAATATCTCCAGGGATGGGGCCTCCACCACCTCTCTGGGCAACCTGTGCCACTGATCTACCACCCTCATGGTGAAGATCTTCTTCCTAATATTCAACCTAAATCTGCGACCGATTAACATCACATAAGCAGGACAGAGACAGAAGCATAGATTTGTCACAGCTCTGGGCTCATCAAACACCATCCACAGCCAATGCAGCTCTCATTTTGGCTGAAAATGAATGCCAGGCACAACTCTCCCACTCCCATTTGCTGCCTATGGAAGCTGGTGTACCTTAACTCTACCAGCTCAACAGGCCTTCTAGACTTTGGGAGATAATTATGCTCACTAACAAAGGTATAAATATCATCTTAATCTACCCTGTACTTCCTTTACAATGTCGTCTGGCCAAAATGGCAAGAAGTGACAGAAGCTCAGAGCAGCTGACTTACAAACTACTTCTTTTGCCTTCTCTTCTCACCTTGATAGCACTTGACCTTCATTAGCTTGGCTCACTCAACTCTTCAAAGAAGTATTTAGCCTCTTGGACACATCTTTTAAGGAACTGAGAGCAATATAAATATTAGAGATAGGCATTCTTCAGCCACAAGTAAAGCAGCACATTTCCATTATCAGAAAGACGATAAGTTCTAAGTCTTAGCAAGTAAAAAAAAAAAGCTTTTAAAGAAGCCTGCATTCACCAACACATCACAGACTTGTTACGAAAACCACTGCTAAGGTTACAAATGGGAATTTTTACAATGCTTCTTGAAATCCTAAACTCTGCTATGACCAGGCCCTAGCAGTAATATCAAACTGCTTGCACTCTGTGGGCCTGTTTGACTGTTAGGCATTAGATTTAAATTGTGCTTTACCTTGAAAGGAATTGTGGAGAAATCAGACTGGTTTTCCACTGCTACATACACCTCCTAGCTCACCACAACGAGATTAGAAGCCATCAGTTGATTTTATGCCAGCTCCCCAGTCAACAGAAAGGCTAACCAAGTTGTCATTATGTTATTTTCCTCTTGGTGACCAAGAAGTAGTAGGCATTCAGATTAAGATTCAGATTGCAGGCTCAGTTGCCAAGTTTGCAATTAGGAGAAAATGAAATAAGGGCTTTACATTTGATGTAAGTGTGTATTCTGGAGTTCCTCGGTGGTCTGCTAAAATACCAGTTAGCCTGTCCTGCAGTTTTCAGAGTGAAACAGCCTAAAGCTGTAATAAAGCTAGTGCCCGTTTCTTCTGTAGGAACATTAAACTCAAGAAAATGAAAGTACATAGTTAAAAGAAATTAGCTAAAACCCTCTTAAAATAAGCCCAAGTTTCCCCATTACTTAATATCATTTTTCCACTAGGTGAAATATTTTTAATGGCAAGATGACAGATTTTTTTCATCCCACTAGGGCAATTAAATACACCTGGAATTATACTGAATGGGCACACAAAGCAACTGTCTGGCACCCTCTAGGCAACAGAAAATCTACAAATGTATTAATAGGGTTGTTTGTCCCCTCCTCCAGACTATCTGATAGTAGGCTAAATCACATGCAAGTCAGGAAATCTGCTCTGATATCATCAGTCCTTGTCAACCTATCAGCAAATCCAGAATGCTTTATCTTCTGCTTTGTAGGCTACTGTAGGAGCTTATTGCATGGTAGGGCAAAGTAATAGTGATCTCTGTTGGTATTTTTTGAAAAAACAGTATCTAGCAATACATATCTAGAGCTAAAACTTCTGCTACACATCCTCAGTTTCCCTTAATTCATTCTCCTGCACCCTCCGTATCCACAGTTCGTACTGCAAACCACCACAGAATTTGCAAGATGTGGCAACTGACTATTTAGTAACTTCTTTTTTTTATTTATTCCTCAATTGACAGCTTAAATTCAGCTTTTTGGACAGGAGAGTGTATGGTGTGAGCACATTCTGGGACTTCTTGTGACAAATTAAGAAGCTTTTTAATCAGAGCTTATGTTTTGCTGAAAGAGACAGATTCACCAGCATCTCACACTCCCTATTCTGAAGATCTGAAAAAGCACTCCAGTGACTGGTGGCAAAATAAAGGTTACAAATTCACTCCCAAAACCTCCCTCCTGCAAACGAAATACCAAATGGGTGGAGAAGGTGGAAGGAAAGAGTTTTTAGGAATTTCTCCTCAATTCCATTTGCTGCAAGTATAATTACAAACCCCAAATCAATAAAAAAAGATGACAAAGGATTTAGGTTCTGGGTCACCTTCCAGACGCAGACAAGATAAACCTTTTGTAGCATCACTCGTGCAAGAGCAGGAGTAAAAGGACATCAGACCAGGCATTACACAGGTCAGACTTGCTGGGAAGACGGGTTTTTTCCTTCTTTGAGAGTGTAAGACAGCCATAAAGGGTTTACAAGGCAAAAGGAGTAACTGTTTAAACATTCCACTTTGCATGAGCATACCTCTTTACTCTGCAAATATCTAGATAAGGAGGGAGTGGGGGGGGGGGGAGCTGTTTTGG
>NW_010171488.1:39767-57932 GCF_000695765.1 Mesitornis unicolor
TCCTGCTGCATGGTAGCTGCACATGTATGGCTTTCAAAAAAATAAAGTCAGTTACTATTTGCAATATAGCAAAATAATAGCAATACTATAAGCAATAGAGCAATATAATTTTATAATTTATTTCGACCAGGAGGGTCTCTTCCTTAACCCCCATTATCTCACCAGATTAAGATGAAAACAGTCCTGCTGTTCTTACTGACTCTTCATAAGGTGGGCTGAGACCAGGGTAGTTCACTGTTACTTTGGTCTGGTGAACCCAGCAGAAACCCTTTGCTTACAATAGAGTAGGTTTTATTTTGGTTTTAAATAGATCTCTGGAGAGCAACCACCAACCTCACCACCAAACTCACAGCCATTCTTATGTCAGTTGGCTTTGTTAAAAAGGATAAATAATGGCATGTACATTTTTCTAGAGAATAAAATCACTGTTTCCTGAACAGTTGCTGTATTTAGAAAGTCATATTTGGTGCTAAGCAGTGTCCATCAGGGTAGATTAATCCAGAAGACACGAGCCTATCCTTTTTCACAAAGAAATCAGCAACTGTGAGTGCCACTTGATACTTGGATTATTGTGAAAAGTCTCAGAAATCTGCCCCCATCAACACATTAAACTAAGCATTAAAAGAAAATGACCTTTTTAAACTGCTAAAGGTAAAAAAGGAAAAAAATACATAGATGAAGTTTCACTTATTTGAAAAATTTGTTGCCGAATTTACATGCTGGATCCTCTCCATATGTACAACCTAATACAGTAATTAAATATGCTGCAAAGTGAGTTGGGGTTTTTTTAATGTGTTTAAAAAAATCGCTCCACAAGAATCATACGCTTTATTTTCTTATTTTTCACACTTGCTTATTATTAGACCAATCTGAATCCAGCAAAGCTCAAGGATAACATCAGCACCCGGAGAAGAACTTCAGTATCCTGTTGCTAGAAAGGATGCTTTGACAAGATCTTAACATAGCCCTAACTAAATCTAGAGAAAGTTACTGGTATTTGTGGCAGCTCCCATCCAGAGCCCAAGGAAGTGTTCAAAAAAAAAATGCAGTGTGGATCAGAAGGGATAATGGCCAAAGTGCCATTCTCTTTACTGGTCAGGACACACTGCAGAGCCCATACAAAATACACTGTGCTCTTAGTTTGTCTGTAGGCCACACCTCTTCCACCTGTTATTTTTCCATTCATTTACAGATACCCAAACTTTTATCATTAAATAGTGCAAATAAATCACAGAATCACAGGATGTTAGGAGTTGGAAGGGGACCTCGAAAGCTCATCCAGTCCAACCCCTGCCAGAGCAGGATCACCAGAGCAGTCACACAGGAACGCGTCCGGGGGTTTGGGTGTCTCCAGAGAAGGAGACTCCACAACCTCTCTGGGCAGCCTGGGTCAGGGCTCTGTCATCCTCACAGTGAAAAAGTTTTTCAGATTGAACCTCCTATGCTGCAGCTTGCTCCCATTTCCATAAATACATACTAAGGAGTTTCTAAGAAAAAGTAGTAGAGAACTGGTAAAATGAACTTCTTATGCAGAGATTTAGCTTAAAAAAAAATAGTTCCTAGGTATTGTATGTCAAAGAGAAAGTGTGACACTTCAAAATTAAGAAGTAACAATAGGTGCCTTAGGTACTCAACTATGCAGACACTACGAAGCTGAGAATCATTTTGAGTGCATACTGAGGACATACTTTGAAATTTTCTAGAAGTTTGGAAGAAATAGCCTGGAGTAGGAAATATGGGTAATTCTTTCCAGAAACAAGAAGGTTGACTTTGACAGCATCTATAAACTCTTTCTTCACTCAGCCCTTTAAACTTGAAGTGGCACCCATGTTCAAAACCATCTCTGTCAAGAACCTTTGCTCTGTTAAGTGCACCCTCAAAACTTATACCTAACAGGAAAGCATTTTATGAAGATTTTAAGTATGCATTCTGGTCACAGTCATCGAACGTTATTTTCACACTACAATGATAAGTCCAGTTTCCCCAGCATCAATGTTCAGCTCACCCCAATACCTTAAATATATCCCATCCTAAGAAACAAAAACCAACAAAAAAAATTCCTTCTTTCTGACAGTCTACAGTATAAGGAAAATTGCCTCAACAAGTGACTGAAGAGGATATCACAGAATCACAGAATGGTTTGGGTTGAAAGGGACCTTAAAGCTCATCCAGTCCCACCCCTGCCATGGGGGCCCATCCAACCTGGCCTTGGGCACCGCCAGGGAGGGGGCAACCACAGCTTCCCTGAGCAACCTGGGCCAGGGCCTCACCACCCTCACAGTGAAGAATTTCTTCCTAATATCCAGTCTAAATCCCTCCTTTTCCAGTTCAAAGCCATTCCCCCTCATTCTATCACTACTTGTCCCTTGTAAAGTCCCTCCTTAGCTTTCCTGGAGGGCCCCTTCAGGAACTGGAAGGCTGCAATAGGGTCTCCCCAGAGCCTTAACTGGTAAAGCTTACTAAACACATTTACCCTAGGGTTTCAACAGCCACACACTTCTACCAAACATTATAAGAAAGGTTCAATGTATGTAGCACCCAGCATAATCAGACTCCTGAAGCTTCTTTTTTTTGCAGTGCCACACCAATGTATGCATTAAAGGGGTTTGGCACATGGCAGCCACCACCCACCACACAAACAACTCCACATCAGGAATTTCTCTATCATCAGCCTCCTTTGCTTGACACAAGGAGCAGATATTCCCAAGCACGATCCACAGCAGCACTGCTGGGAGCTTCTGCTGGGAAGGGCCAAAGGCCACAGGAGGGAACTCTGTCCCAAAGGCAACCACCACAGCTTTGGGCCTCAGACACGCTGGTGCCAGGGGCCAGCCACGCCACCACAGAAGAGTCACTCAACCACAACTTCAGCTGTATTTCTGTTTCACCTTACTGTCTCCAGAAAGGGCCCCAAAACTATGTTAATTCCACACTATGCAATTGTAAAAAGCGGTAGGGGTTATGCTGAAGCTACTGTCAGGTCATCCAGTTATATGCTTAGCCCACTCATTTGTTCAACACCCAAAACCCAGCTGGAGCAGGATATGTCAGAGATTCCTGGACAAGAATGAGGACACCACCAAAAAAACCTAGTAAGTCAGCAATATACTGAAAAACAGCATCTAGTCTTGACAAGCTGTCACTCAGCTCATCCATTTTATAGTGTTTTCCCCTCTCCAGCAACACTGAGGCTGGGAGCAGCTCCTGGGATAATGAAGCCAAGAGATGCATCTTCTTTCCCTAGGAATAAAGAAAAAAAAGGATGCGATGTATTTTGATTTCTTTGCATCACACCCTCTTGTGACCTAAAATTTCTTCACAATTTTGCCCATGAGAAGAAAATGCCAATATCCTCTTTCCTTTGGGACAGACTTCAGCAGGCATCAAAGAGGAAGCTGTTCCCAAAACAACACAAGTCCTAAAACTATCAGCCCAATTCAGATCAACACAAGAGCAGCCACAGGAGAGAGTAAACACCAAGTACAGCATTCAACAAATCAAGAATTAAAGTAGACTGCCCTGAAGGCCAGTCTAATCAGTACAGGTTTACTACAGATAAGCACTATGAGGAGCTGTTAGCAGGGAAGGGACTCCATCAGTTGGTTTGTATAATTCCACTAGGAAGCTGCTCAAAGAGGATTTTGTCATGTTACCAGTTTGTCCATGCTCTAGGAACATAGCACAGATTATTAGAACAGCCTTCAAACCTCAGAATTTCTTCTAGAGGGGAAGAGATCCCGTTAAAAGACTCCCATTGTACACACATACAAACAACACTTTATCAGGTTGGGATATTTGTATGAGGACATTCGATCCCAGCTCTTGGAATCTTCCAGGTATGCAAGGTTATAGAATTCAAACTAAAATACTGCACCTTCTTGGCTGGGGATATAATTCAGGAAATGTTTTTACATATAATACATGAAGCACATGTTTTTAACATATCATCTATAAAAAGCAAGGTCCATGTGCCACACCTGTGCAGAAAAATCAGTTTCATATGGAAGCTTCCAGCTTCTCACAAGTTATAATATTCAGAAACCAGAAGAGACATTTCACTGTAGAAACAAACCTGCTGATTACAGGCTGCTACAATGTGCAGTCTCTTGCACTTTCCACCCCACCCTCTTGAACTGGAATTACAAATGGCAAAAGCAGAGTTATACAGACAAAAATACTTGTCAACAGCCCTTTCAGACCACTACTGAGAGTGGGCTTTTGATTTTCTGTTCCAGGAAGGGTTCTTTCCCCAGATACTGTTTTCAAACCCACATCTACAATTCCTTTCCCTGAGCACTTTCAGACCTGGCACTGTTGTACCATGCCAAGACTAAAGCCAGGGTTTTTTTTTTACCTACAGTATAGACAAGAAAATGCCTGTTCTGTCACAGCAAAGGCAATTTTCTGCTTTTTGAAGCAGGATACAAAACTATGTGGTGAAAACATCTCCTCAAGTTGCATTAAGACAGTGGGGAAAAATTAGGAACACTGCCTGTAATGATGTTACCTTCAGGCTTCAGTGAAGCAAATGCCTTGAGAGGAGAAGCCTTTATAACCAGGAGAAACTGCTAGATTGCCCTTTATTGCTCTTACACTGAAAAGACCAAGAGGAATAACTCAACAACGTGCTGACCACATGCTGACCAAACAACCTCAAGGATGCACAAGCATATGCAGCAAAATGAACACTGCTCTTGGGGCAAGTAGCAGGCTGCTGTGTTATTTGCTTCAGAGTTTGCTTACACAGACTGTTTCTGTCAAAAAATATTTCTCAGCAGAAGAGCAGCATCACAGATACATCATGGCTGGAATTATTTCAAAACATTTAAATATGAAATACCTTCTTCATGAGGTAGATCACAATAAGAAAGGAACCTAGAGAAGATTACTGCATCAATGAAAGAAAATCCTGCCTCAGCAGAGACCTGTAAACATCTATTTGTGCTACAGCACTTTGACCTTTCAGCATCTGAGGCTCCTTTTTTCATTAATTGGCCACTTGTCATTTTGTGTACCTGTAATGAATGCTTTCCTTCACACTGAAAAAAGGAAGCCTGACTGATAAAATCCTCATTCTTGAGCAGGTAGCTATCAGTGTCAGCTAAAACCACTATTGAACTGCTGTTTGTACCTGTACAGATGGCTCTGTCAAAGTCAAGTCACTTGGGCAGTACTGCTTTCCATGCATACATCTCTATTCACAGCAGTTGCCTTAACAGTAGCTCTAGGAAAACCTCCCAGCACACAAAACACTCCAGAATAACAACACATTGCTCTGTCTGTGACAGCACAAAGAAATCAGGGAGCTATTTTCTGCTTTAGCCAAGGATTTTAAAGACTTCTCTTGTCAATGGTGCATGGTGTTAGTACCTCCACTGGACTGCAGCTCCAGTGCTCCACATACTTGAGGTATAACTTCATCACTCAGACATACTGCTGACTGCATCTATGCTGACTTCTTTTGTTTGGGACACCAGGACTCTTTTTGAAACAAATCTCCCTGCTTATTACTCATTAGTTCATTTTGCAGAGGTTTTGATACTTGCAAACTGAATCCTTTCCTGAGGAAACCAACCCAGATGTGTACCAAGTGTGCCTGGCCCCTCAGGGAATTTTAAGGATCCAGATCAACAGTCTTCTGGCTAATACTCTGTGTGGCAGAGGCACTTCATCCAGAGATTATGCTACACCTAGTCCAAAGTGGAAAACTCCAAACCACATACTATGGAATACAAGGCCCCCAGTAGCAACTGTTTTTATCTGCTGCTAAGGTCTGCATAATTCAGTGTATAAACTGTGCAGGTCTTCCCAGGACACCCCAGGGTGTTAGGTTCCTTACCTGACTCTCTCTTCTTCAGCTCTTTTGAGCTCTGCATCCCGTTGCAGCACCTTCATTATCGCCTCTTGTTCCTCCTCTGTTAGGAAGCTCAGGTCAATCATTTTGTTATGTGTGTAGGGGCTGGTAAAGTGTTCAGGAAGATCTTAAATCCTGCTGAGGATAATCTTGTAGTACTCTTTAAAGGTATAGAAGACAAGAAGTCTTTTTCAGCAAGCACTGAGACAGCTGGAGCAGGTTACAGTCAGTGGTTTTATGAGTCCCAAACACTGCTTTCCTGTATTAGAGTATGCAAATGTTTCCCCAGATGAGAGCCTTTTGGGAAAGTGTTGCATTCCTGCTTGCCATCACAGCAATATCTTCTCAGCTCGTCCTCTCAGCTCTGCTGCCTAGAGTAACAGTTCATTGATCTAACATATCCAGTGTTTAAAAACAAACAAAACATCCCCTAAAAAAAGAGAGACAAGGAAGAACAAGATGTAACATCAGGGATCAGGGAAGTAGATTATGTATGCATTTTTAATTAAAAGAAACAAGTTTTCCAGTGTGATTAAACTACTTTATGAAGTTCAAATGGTCACTTCAAGTCAAACCTGTTTTACAGGCCTCTTGAACCAGGTGGTCATGGAAATATATTCCTTTCCAATATGACAACTCTCACCCTAAAACACAGAATCAAGTGCCATTCAAATTATACATTTAAAAGTAAGTGCATTTTAAGTTCTCCTTGAAGTCAGTGGGACAATTTCAAGAAGGAAGGGAAAAAAAACAACCAACCAACCAAGAGCACTTACCACATTTATTTAAAGTAAAAAAAAGTGTAGTCACAAATATTGACATTATATTCAAAAGCCCACAAGAAATCTGTACCTATGGCTGTCATGCACAGATAGAGAAGTGCCAGATATCTCAAGAAAACTTCCCTGCTGCTTGCAGCCCTGACTGACAGCAAAGCAGCTGTCAGAGGCAGCCCAATGTGCATCCAGTGCCACCATACGCTTGGATCATGTCCACGACATCTCTTCGCAAGGGCTAGAAGTTGAGTTTTGTGTATTTAAAGAAAGAGCACCTCAACTCCAGGAACAGAAGACTTCAAGAAAAAAAAAAAAAACAACAACTTGGGCTAAAACTCATGAGCGTGCCCTGCTGGTTTACTTATCATTAGTGCATTTCTAGGACACCATTTTTGGCAAGTCACCAACCAACCAGAGCAAAAGACTCATCCCATGAAGGGAAGCCATTGAACTTTTGGACTACTCCACTCCTACCAAACTGTGGGCCTTGCCCTCTACACCCATCTTCCCACTTCAAGTCTTCAAAGACTCCTTTTTCCCTTCCAGGAGATCAGAAAGGCAGAAGTTGTTACAAGCCCTGGAGGAAAGCCTCAAGGAAGTAATCAAAAAGCTGCCAAATGCAACATGTTGTGAGATGGGAGGAGGCTGGGAACATGGTAGAGGAATTTGTATATTCCGGATCAGGAGCGTGTTCTGAAGTTGGTGCAGTGCGTGTTTCTGCAGGATTTTGTCTTCTATTTGTAGCAAAAAAGCGTATCGCCCAGGAAAGGTTTCTCATATGCTACTCAGAATTAAAAGCAACAGGTTTCAGAGATTATTTCCTCAGAATCCTCCCAAATGGGAATTCTGTAACAGACTTCTGACCAAAATACACTTTATTTCCCCCCAGCCACACAGGACTCCTTGCTGAAGGGTCAGGCACCAAGCTTGCAAAGTCAAGGTCCTTACAGTTAACTTTTTAAACTTCCTAGAAGCTGCTGGATGGAGTCAGATCTGCAATGTCATTCTGAACAGTGACCTCAAGGTCAATAGAAAGGGGTTTTAAACTGGAAGAAGGCAGATTTAGACTGGATATTAGGAAGAAATTGTTTACTGAGGGTGGTGAGGCTCTGGCCCAGGTTGCCCAGAAAAGCTGTGGGCATCCCCTCCCTGGCAGTGCCTAAGGCCAGGTTGGACAGGGGTTGGAGGAGCCTGGGCTGGTGGAGGTGTCCCTGTCCATGGGAGGTTGGGCTGGGGGACCTTTAAGGTCTCTTCCAACCCAAACCGTTCTATGATTCTGTGATTTGAGTTCCTATTCCTTTGTACCAGCCCCTGCTTTGGGAAGGAAGGTCTGGGTATCTATGGTCAGCATAGGCTGCAATACAATTTGATTCACAAGACATAAATGTAACTTTTACTCACAACATTTTACCACTAATGATGTATGATTATGTCAGGAATATGTTCCCACTGAGTCCTAATCACTGTCTTACAGAGCATATGGAATAAATGCAAAATAACCTCTACATGTCTATCTTGAGTATGTGGAATTAGAAGTCATGCGGTAACACGAACCTCGCTGTTTTATCCAAACCAAACTGCATCTATAAGCAGTAATTTAAAATACTAGTTTGTCTCTGTTTTATAGGCCATGGCTCCAGACTTCTAAAAAAGCAGAGGGCTATTCGCTTACAAGGCAATGCCAACTGTCAAAGACAAAAACCTCTTCAAGAAAAACCTCAGAGGAATAAAGAAAGGGAGTCAGCTGTATCTAGAGTAGAGTCTTAGTAAGAGCACCAGGGATGTAATGGAGCCAAAGAAATAAAGAGCTTGAATTTAGCATAAGCCTGAGAAACATTCCTAGTGACAAGCCCAGTGAGAGATGAAATAGAAGCAGATGTTGTCATGGGACAGGTCTCTTCATTAGGCCACTACCATCACTACCTTTAGGTTTGTGTGTGTCTGCTGTAGGCCCTTGCAGCTCCACAGGTTGGGCAGACAGGATGCTGCCATCGTATCAATCTAAAAATAGATCAAAATCACACAAGGAGCCATTGCACCAAAACCTCGTAATGAGCCACTGCACTTGTTCCCCTGGTCACAGAATGCAGTCAAGAGATTAAAACAAGATATTGGCACTGGTACTATGCAAAAGGAAACTTCATCTCTAAAGATAACAGCATTTCTTGCAGATGTGGAAGGCAGCTGCAGCCAGGTTCATGATTATCCCCCCTGCTAAAGAAAAAAAAGCCCATAACCTTCTGCATGTGGTTATGCTTGGCTGCCATATTTATCTTCTCCGTGATTCCCACTGTGATTTTGTTCCATGACATTGATATAACAGTATCTCAAACAACTTACCATCTGTAACTTTAATTGCATTTAGATAGTGACAGTTTTATAATTAGACAGAAGTATTACTATAGAGCTATACACAAACATAACAATCTTACGTTTGTTAAGGATCCACAACAGCCCTCCTTCAGCTTACAAACAGTTACAGATATTTGTGTTGACTATCACATGGAAACTTTTCACAGCATTTCCTGTACCAGTCAGCATTCCCAGTGCTAATTCAAAGCCCTAAATGCTGACTGGAAGGCACATGCACTGCTGCCAACAGGCACAGGACCTCACGTTGCAACGACAAAACCTAGACAGTTCTGAACTGGAATTATCAAGGATTTTTTTCATGTAAATTAAGCAAGTTTCTTGTCAAAGGGCAATCAAGTCTTAAGAAAGCTGTTGTAGGAATGATGTCTTACCATGTCTTTGTCTTTAAAGAAAGCTGAGGGAAGAAATGTTCTATTGGCTATCAGATTAATTTTAAAATTTAAAAGTAGTTGGGCAACATTTACAAAACAAGCTGCAGGCTTTATCAAGGTCTCACAGTATACAAATTAATAAAACTATTGGAAGTAGAACTTCAGTCCTCCCCAGACAAACAACAGTTTGCATCCTGTACTCATTTACATGCTATTATCTTAGTTAGTTTTGCACCCACCCTAGGTTATGATTAAAAGCATCCCTAGTCTTGAGTAGTGTAGCTGAGACCCTTTAGGTTACTTGCAAAGCTAACAACCTAACACTTCAGTTAAGGCATGTCTGAGTACCTGAAAAACTGGCCCTGATCTCACTGGATAAGCAGTAGAAAAAGTTAGCAATAATCAGCTGCGGGTTCCGCCTGCCCCACTTAATGAGCATCATCCCTATCATATTTCACTATAATATCAAGTCTCTAGTCACAGGAACCATGCCAGCCACAAACTGAAACCAGAGCAGTTTTCAGTCTCTGCATAAAGAGGAAAACTTATTTGTGCGTGTGGTGCACTTGGCTGACCTCATGAGAGCTGCTGATGCACGTTACTGCCAGGCTGGCTGGCTGCAAGAGATGGGTAGCACCGATTGCAAGCACAGATGGTCCAAACTGCTGGCTTAGAGCATAGCATTTGTTATAAGACCTAAGGCTAATTAAAAAAAAATTTAAAAAGTAAAAATAATCAATGCTTTTCTCTACTTCAAGTCACCCGCTACCATTACCCCAAGCTCAATTCTTTTGATTTCTTTCTTTTTTTTTTTTTCCTCTTAAAAGCCCCTATACACACCAAAAAGAACTGGCAGGTCTCAACAGTTTGTCTGGTGCCACTGTAAAGCTAAATGGTAAGCTTTTCTGTGCCAGGAAAGTTTTCAGACCCAAGTTTTAAGTAAGACTGAAAGATCTACATCAGACTGATTAAATAATGGAAATCGATAGAAATACCACATTGACCGATTCCTGGAGAAAGGCTGTCATGGGCTGTAGACTTTTCTGAGTCTTGGGATATATGGCATGATTATTTTTTTAAGCCTTAAATTCAAGTGAAACCACACAAAAACCTTCCCTTTCATAAAATATTTCTAATCCCTGTAATAAACAGTAATCTGAAATTATGTTTTATGTAACTCATGCATGAAAGCATCTACATTTTGGCAATAAAAGAAACAGAAAAGACGACTCAAGACGTAGTTTCCCCTCACAACTTCCAAATGCTTTAGGCCAGGCATTCATCCAAAAATTTTATCTTATAAGATTTCTCAAAACGTCTCAGGCAGTTACACACCTCAGTTCCTTTAAATAGGGCTTTACATTTTTCTAGAACAAAAGTCTGCCCCTGCTGCTTTCTCCCAAGCACAAAAGGGGAATGATAATTCAATACTGCACTCCAAACACTAAGATATCACCTTAAGAGGTACCACAATCCTAGCTTTGATTTTCAAGTTTTTACTCAGGGTATATATATGAGGTATGTGAAGGAGAAGGAAGAGGTTGGAGTAGTTTGTCATGACTGACATTAAGTTCATCAACAGGATCAGAAAACAAACAGCAAAAGCCCAGAGGCAGCTGTTCCATCCAAACCAACAAGATTTCCTTTTGCATGCAGAAATCTCATAATGCCCTCAATTTACATTGCAAAATTACTTCAAGTGCTTCTTGTACAGTAGACCTAAGCTGCTAGAGCTTTGCTCCAGAGAATCTCCCTTGCAGCCAATGGCATTAAACAAGAGGAAGAAGGTGACAGCCAGTCCTACACTTCTGGCTGCTTTCACACCCCTATTTGTGCCAAGTCCTTCAGCCAAATAAATGATTACCCTGCAGGCCTGGCTGATCAGCGACTCTCATCTGTATACATCTGCATCCCATAAACCAGTCAGTTACAAGAACCCCTTGGCTCTGAAAAATGAGGGGTTAGTTTTATGCAATCAAAAGCTACACATTTTCCTAACTATATCTTCACTGCCAAAACACTTCACTGCCACACATATCAGCACTAGCAAGAAGGATGAGTTGGAAGTCCAGACATAAGGCAACAGGAAGCTGAGGAAGACAGATAAATGGACTTACGTAAAAAAACAACTTGCATCTGCAGAGAAACTCATTATTCTCAGAAAAATATGTAACTAAGTTTGTCCTACAGCCATGCTCCGGAAATAATAATCCTTTATTTTGAAGCAAGGAAGCCAAGAAGAACACCAAGAGCAAAGGAGCTCTGGAGCCCTCAACACACAAAAGACATGGAGCTGTTGGAGCAGGTCCAGAGGAGGCCAAGAAGATGATCAGGGGCTGGAGCACCTCTGCTATGAAAACAGGCTGAGAAAGTTGGGGTTGTTCAGCCTGGAGAAGGGAAGGCTCCAGGTAGACCTTATAGTAGCCTTCCAGTACCTGAAGGGGGCCTACAAGAAAGCTGGGGAGGGACTGTTTACAATAGGGCGTAACAATAGGATGAGGAGCAGTGGTTTTAAACTAGAGCAGGATAGATTTAGATTAGACATTAGGAAGAAGTTCTTCACTATGAGGGTGGCAGATCAGTGGCACAGGTTGCCCAGAGAGGTGGTAGAGACCCCATCCCTGGAGATACTCAAGGTCAGGCTTGATGAGGCTGTGAGCAACCTAATCTAGTTAAAGATGTCCCTGCAGGGGGGGTTGGATTAGATAACTTTTTAAAGGTCCTTTCCAACCCAACGCTTCCTATGATTCAATAAGAGCTTCGCAGAATTGCCCTCTACCGCTCCAGGAGGTCACATTAGGCTGCAACGGTACCTCTGACTGGAGCCTACAGGCTACGACTTTGCAACAACATCAATCAATCATCACACTCTTGAACTAATCTGATTCTCCACTGATGTTTAAGCAGTACAGTCCCAGGTAATTCAGCACCATCCTAGGCTTAGAGAATATAATTTTTCCATAAATAAAGGAGGCAAATCCCATGAAGTAAGAACAGCTGATTAAGGTAAATGCTCATGTTGACACGAGCACAAATAGTTTAAGATGGTCATGGACATATTTGTGCAGCAGATCAGAGGATTACAGATTTCAGTTTGAGCAGTGAAGAAAGAAAAGCTGTTAACTTTCAAGAGGCACTCAAGTCATCATTCAAGAGTTTTAAATACAGTTGTCTGCAACGGTAAGGACCTGAACTTTAAACAAACACCAGAAGGCGTGTGGTCATTTTAGATCTTGAAGGGGCAAGAAGGGAAGAGATCATTCAGTAAGATATGCGTATCTGTAGCCAATCCAGCTGCTCTTGCAAGAGGTGTTATCAGAGCATTTTCAGAGTGATAACAGCTAAACATACACAGTGTATCATATTTCCAACAGTCCCAGAGATTAACATTGAGAACAGCATTTGCCAACATGGATGTTTAGTCAGTGGGAGGTAGAGGAGCTCTTATCTGGCCAGTTGTGAAGTGGAGGGCGTTGGTGGAACACGGATCTATGCAGAAGTGGGGGATATCTATAATAAGACAACACTGAAGTTGTTCTTATAAACACTTCAATGCTTTATTTCATTCCAGTAATAAACCTACGTATTCTCCTCTGCAATAATCATTGCAATACAGTTAAGAGAAAGAATCTACTTACCTGAAATTATAGGAGCAGGGGAAGAAAAAATAAAATATGATACTCAACAAGCCTTGCTTATCATTCCTCAACAGTACCAAAATGATCCCTGTTGTTTTTAACCTGCAAAATAGTGGCAATCTTAAAATATTCTCACTGACAGCCTTATATAATGATCTCCAGCCACCTGGAAGAGGAAAAAAATGCAGCTAGAGTAATGCAAGCACTTGAGAAATATTCCACTTTTCTCCAGTAACACCTGCTTTGCTGATCCACACGGCTCTGCGTATGATTTCATTTTATTATTGTTTGGTAAGAAGTCAAAAACTTCATCACTTTGAAGACTATACAGGCAATTGTTTTGTTTTTCACAAAAGTTACTCTGAAAAAGAGAGCAAAATGTTAACAACAGAAAGAAGGTGATAAATGTTAACTACTGAAAATTGGAAGAGAAAAATAATAATTTGCTGTGGCCTAATCCCTCTAATCACACATGGCAGCTTGCCATTTCTTTCATAGGGCTTGGATATTGGTAGTATGGCCTAAGAATGTCCATCTCTATACCTTTTATGGTACACAGTCATTAGGGCAGTGGTTTCAAGAGGATGTGGTCTCTGGAATAAGAAGTTCATAAATTAAAGAGAAGCCTCAGAAATACACCTACATTTTCTTTTCCCTGTGACCACTGCTCGTCAAATTAACTATAGATGCCATGCCATTTAGTTTAAGTGGCCATCAGTATAAAACCACTCAAAAACCCCTGAATTCTGAAACTGCTTCAAAATTACAGATGTTTCAGCAAGTTAACATAAATAACATCAGCACATCACGTTACAAATTCCAAGGTTCTTCAAGTCCAGCTGTATTTCCTTGCACATCGTACAAGGCACTTCGGTGTGGTTTGACTCCAGTAGGAACATTGTTTGAATTAGTAATACTTCGTTTGCAATTACTCGACTCTTCAAGTTGCCAATTCTTTTCCTCAAGACTTACAACATGAAGAGTGTTTTCTCAGGGTAAGGGATTTGAAATATAATCCAGAGGGTGGCTCAATCCTCTAGATCTCTAAGGCAGAGCAGTGACTGTTGTGTAAGGATTATCTTCATCTCCCTTTACAGAGGGACTGGAATCCCTCCAAAAGCAGAGGTGTGGGGGGCACACAAGACTCGAACTCCCATCACCACTTTTTCATTCTTCATGTCAGCATTAGCCTCACACATAGTACACCTTAAGAGTGTGGTTTTATGACTTGTTTGAAAACAGATTTAAGTAAAATTCTAAACATTTAAGAGAAATTGGAAGCAAACCGATTACTTGGCAGGAAGTTATCTCCTGAAGGAAGTTATGCATACACTCACCTGACACTTCTGCATTTAATGGCTCACTCTTTTTGAAAGCCTTCCCAACATAATTACAAGAGAGATTTAAATCCCAGCCAGGAAATTCCACAAGAATCAGCCAAAAGATTGCTCGCCCCCATCCCAAACTTGAAACTTATAATGCAAGTAACTGATTAATTCCTTAAAAAGGTTTTGTTAAGATGCCAATAGCTTCCTTTCTTCCATTTTATGGGAAAGAAGTGCTCACCCTTTTCTGGAGGTTTGCCATCTAAATGTACAAATTCATTACAGTAGATTAAAGTGAGAAGGGGTCAACAGCACCTCCATTTCCTTCTCATGAACTTTTATTGCAGAGTGGAAAACACACCTGCTCCTCCTTTCACTCAGTGTCTCATAAGGGACACCTGCGTGCAACCAGGTGCTGAATCCCTTTCCTTTCCTTCCCTTTTTTCATTCTTCCAAAAAATGTGCATACCCAAGTTTGAGGGTTGGCTTTCCCTGCGGCAGGCCAATGAGCATTGTTTGTTGATGCAAGTCAAACAAAAATATCCATTAAATATTAAGAAGTCCTTAAAAAAAAAGGAAAACAAAAAAATTATTTTTAAAAGGCTTAAGTGGCAGAATTCCCTCCCAGGCAGACCATGCTGTGAGTAAACTCTCCCTCATTCAGCTTAGGCTTTCCTTCACTTAGGTGCTTGCACATATGAGAAATCTAAAAGAAACTTTCCCCAAGACATCAGAATAACAAGAAAGTCTCTGTCTGGTTTTTAAATTTTCCAGTACTACAGGAATTTCAAAAAGGCAACTAACCCTGCATTCTCCTCCTCTTTGCTTAAAAAAAAAAAAACCACCCCAGATTCTGTAAACAGTTATAGCTCTCAATAAATCACATAACTGGTGACGTACTTTACTTTGTTTTCTTCACAGAATCACAGAATCACTCGGTTGGAAAAGACCTCCGAGATCATCATGTCCAACCGTTCCTGTCTACCCCCTAAACCATATCCTTAAGTACTCCATCTACCCGCTTTTTAAATACATCCAGGGATGGTGACTCCACCACCTCCCTGGGCAGCCTGTTCCAGCTTCTGACGAGACTCTCAGTAAAGAACTTCCTCCTTCTCTCTAACCTGAACCTCCCTTGGCACAGCTTGGTGCCATTTCCCCTTGTTCTGTCCTCCATCACCTGGGAGAAAAGACCAGCACCCACCTCTCTACAACCTCCCTTTAGGTAGCTGTAGGTGGTGATGAGGTCTCCCCTCAGCCTTCTCTTCTCCAGGCTAAACAACCCCAGTTCCCTCAGACGCTCCTCATAAGGCTTGTTCTCCAGACCCCTCACCATCCTTCTGGAGCGTGTTCAGAGAAGAGCCACAATCTCAACATGCTTCTTATAGTGAGGGGCCCAGAACTGAACACAGTACTCGAGGTGCGGCCTCACCAGTCCCAAGTACAGGGGGATGGATAATCACCTCCCTGGACCTGCTGGTCACACTGTTTTTAATACAGGCCAAGATGCCTTCCTAGGCAGGTGTTCACAAAGCCTTTACTGTACATGTAAATTGTTTTCTACATTAATTCCCCTGATATGAATGGTCGAAGAGCAGTGTCATGGAATTAATAAAAATCCCCATTAAATGTACTGTTGTTGGTTTTCACAAATTTTAGCCTTGGGCAAATCAAAGTTACAATGTTCCAAATGTAGAAGTGTCGACCAGTTTAGATACTGGGGGCTTCAGGTGAAGTATCCTACTTCTACCCTGCTTCCTTGCTCTCTCACTATTATATTTAGCAAGTACTTGGGTACATTTTAGCTAGGACTCTGTTATGGAAATGGTATCACTCAGGAATGGAAGTGTGCAAAACAGAGTGACTAATTAACAAGTATTTCCTATCAGTGGCTACTGGGAAGTGACACACTTCCTGCATCTTGATTAGATAACCTTTTCTATATGAAAGCAAACACTGAGCTGCAGTTCGCACAGTGTAGACCTGACTTTGCTAATTCAGGCTTTCTGACAAGAGGACTTTACTAAGGGGCTGGCAGTTTTGATGCAAAGAAATTCCTGTTAGAAATAGCAAAAAGAGAACTGAATTCAAATACTTACTAAGGTCTCTGGGGGGACCTTATAGCAACCTTCCAATACTGGAAAGGAGCCTATAAGAAATCTGAGGAAGAGCTGTTCACTAAGGCAGGTAACGATAAGATGAGGGGTAATGGTTTTAAACTAGAAAAGGGGAGATTTAGGCTGGATATGAGGAAAAAGTTCTTCACTGTGAGGGTGGTAGATCAGTGGCACAGGTTGCCCAGAGAGGTGGTGGAGGCCCCATCCCTGGAGATATTCAAGGTCAGGCTTGATGGGGCTGTGAGCAACCTGATCTGGTACCAATGTCCCTGTTGACTGCAGGGGTTGGACTGGATGAGCTGTAAAGGTCCCTTCCAACCCAATACATTCTATGATACTCACTCCACTGATGAGATATTAAGACATTTTTTGTAACAGTTTCAATCTTGGAAACCAATTTGTAGACTCCTAAGTATATATTTTCTGAAGAAGCTTTGAAAAAGGTTCATTTCAAAGCCTGTCCCCATGACTTCCGTGGTGATTTTTATCCTATTGTTATGGAAATCTATTAATCAGCATCTGTTGCATCCCTGGGAGTCTGAGTCCCCGCTCTTCATTTGAGCCGAGGTGATAAGCCAATTGAGCAAGGACAGCCACCATCACTGACAGACTGATTTGCCTCCACTATATTCATAAAAATAGGAACTCATAGGTTTATATGTTGCCCCTTTTATGCACCACTTGGCTTTAAAGAACTGTCACAGTCAAAACTGCTCAGGCCACTGTGGAAGCACATTTCCTTGGCTCCAGGGTGCACAATACAATTTTGTGGTACAGGTTGAACATAAAACTGCCAAATCAGGAGGGCAACATTTTACGTCATCTTTGCCTCCCTGAGGGCAGCTGATGATTTCAGCTTTACCACAGCAGCTTTGCCTGTAGCCCAACACAGCACTGGGATCACACAGACCATTGCAAAAGGCACTACTCCATTATTTTCAGGCACAATTAAGGGTATAAACAAGGAGCTGTGGGAAACTAAATCAACCCAGACTCACCTAAATCACTAATTTGTCACTGCAGGCCCCCTACTTTCCGGCTGCCGACCTTGTTATTGTAACTACAGCTCCATTTAACTGATTACCAATGTGCACAAAGAGCCAGTGAACAAAATGAGCCCTTTGGTGGTCCTTTCTCACGGAATGACTGACTAACCACTGACCATTCACTCGTGCCAGTTTTTAAGGTTAAAATTACCTTCCTAATAATTGATGTAATCTAAAGGTTACCAAGAAAGCTTGCATCAATTAATCCAGTCCTTGTACAGTAACTGAGGCACACACCTACCTCAAAACAGGGCCTTACACAGAATCCAATAACAAGCAGAAATCAAGTGCCAGAGGGGAAAAAAAAATGTTCTTTAGGAGTCCTGCAGTCATAGAAAGAATAAATAAGCTAAGGAGGGAGGTGGGAGAAAAAGCACTTTGGAGAAATTTCCAGATAAGTTAAAAATCAAAGTGGTTAAAAAAAGGCAGCCTACAGTCTGCAGATAGAATAGTCAGAATCGGGTCTCATCTCAGTCACCAAAATTAACTTAATCCTGCAATAAAAACTTGATTATAAAGGTTATTGTTGATTTTTTAATAAATATATTTTTAAAAAGAGCTTACTATAGCTCCCTATTAAGGGGTAAAACACTTACTATGTGTTATATATTATATATATTTTATATATTATATGTTATATATTATATATTATATATTATATATTA
>NW_010171489.1:0-596 GCF_000695765.1 Mesitornis unicolor
CTGCTTTCAGAGCCTCGTAGAATCCTCTGTAGTCACCCGAATCTGCACATAGTTGAGTCTTTTCTGCAAGGTTGATCCACCATTTGTTCTGGATGTCTCGAAGTTTCTGTTGGAGCTTACTGCATGCAAGATGAAAGGCTGCTTTTCTTACATGACAAGACAGCTGAGCAAGGTGTGCTTGGTGAGCAGTTCTCTTCTTTGTCAACAATTCCTGGACCTCTTGGTTGTTGTCCTCAAACCAATCTTTGTTTTTCCTGAAGGAGAACCCTAAGGATTCTTCAGAAGACTGGAGGATGCTATTTCTAATATGTTGCCAAAGTGCTTCAGGAAAGGGATCTATGGGATGGTCTTCAAGTCTACTTTGAAGGTTTACCTGGAAGCTGTCTCTCACCGTAGCTATTTGAAGATTGTTAACTTGGAGCCTCCTCCTTGGAATGCCGCCCCTCTTAGGTTTTGGCTTAAAGTGGAAGTTAAGTTTGCATGGCACAAGGTGGTGTCTGTTTGTCATTCTGCACCAGGCATCACTCGGGTATGACGGACATCGTGAACATTTCTCTGGCGCACTAAGATGTAGTCAGTGAGGTGTCAGTGCTTGG
>NW_010171489.1:1228-1845 GCF_000695765.1 Mesitornis unicolor
CCGAGTGTCAGTCTGAACACACCTTTAAAGGCAGGTGTATGCCTTTGTCTCTTTGTGTTTGTTCGACCGCATCAGAAGATGCCCGTTGGCCATGGTTAGCCAACCGGGTGAAGAGTGGAGATGAGCTTTGGTTAGGTCACCTTTTCTAGGCCCTTCTCCGCGTGAAGCAAGCAGTGGTCTACTTGAAAAAGGCTGCTTGGTCATTCAGGATGCTGCCGAACAAGACCAGACTCAAGCGACCAATGTTCTGAACAGCCTGCATGCAGGGTTGGGTCTGCGGCTTCCAGTGCACCTCATCAGTTGACGTTTTGACCCTCGCCTATCGCTACAGAACTTTACAAATGTGGATGTATCCTTCGAGCCTGAGCAATGGATTTTTTAGGTGAGACACAGCATGCGCAAAACTGGTCCCACCCTTATCTCCTAAGCTTCATCTGCCAGGGCCTAGCGAGCTTGGACAGTGAAAGCTTGGACAGTGACAGCGAAGTCTTCAGGACGTAGGTTTAGTTAGAGTATCCTTCTCTGAGATGGATGGTCTTACAGGGCTAAGCGAGCTCCATCTGCCCAGGTTTGAGGTTAAAGTTGCCCTCCTAGGATGGTTGCTGGAAGGCTAGTGA
>NW_010171490.1:0-23200 GCF_000695765.1 Mesitornis unicolor
ATAAAATAAAATAAAATAAATAATAAAATAAAATAAAATAAAAACATCCCAAATCCTCTAAATAATCTGTTACATAAATACTGTTCAGTATTTTCCTATAAAAATGACAAGTTGCAGGAACTTTTGAGTAGACAGTATTTCCTAGAACTAACAACATTTGTTCCTTTATGGAAGTTTTTCCACAATAGCTTTATTGAAGATAATCAGCTTATTTGTGATATAGATAGAGAGAATATAAAATAAAAGCTATGGTACAGATCTAGTAGGAGCAGAAGGTCTAACAAAATAGTTTATTTGTGAGGGATTTTGCCTTTAGTTTTTATTTTACTTACTTTATTACGATTTTGGAACGTCCTAACATCTGAATGCTCAATTTTGTTAGAATATGATTCCGCTCACAACCTGCATAATAAGGCTGGTTCTTAGGTCATCATGAATGTCACATTACTATCTTAGTTTCTGAACTTCCTAAAAAAACCAACATGCTTTATTGTGCATTATATAAAAATAAGGAAATTTGTTAATACGACATATTTAAATACATAGTGTATAGGTTCTGGTTTTTTCAAGGTGGTATTTTTGTATTTTTAAAGTAGGTTTTCTGTGCTGGGAAATCTGCTGTTTTTACAGTAGTTTAAATATGGTATATTACAGAGGAAATGCCCCAAACTTCTTTTTATGCAACATTTGCAGTTGCTTCTCCATACAGGTGATTCATTTGGAGTACATTGTCTGAATCTGTATCACTGATTACTCTGTATGGGAAAACAAACCAGACTCAGGCGCTTACTATCTACAACAGACGGCACATTTTACATATTTTCATGTAATAGATAATACCATGAATTTAAGGTTACATAACAATCTTGAAGCAGCTATCTCTTGGCTTATACATTAAGGATAGGAAAATGGAAGGTAAGAACTGGCAAAGAACTGGTAATTTGTGCAATACAAACATGATTGAGTATAGGGAGCACAGCATGGGGAAGGCAGACATAAGAGGGAAAATATGTACAGAGTACAAATAAGGTAGGGATCAGCAAAAGAAACTAGAAAGCAAAAAGAGAATTTAAATAGTTCTGGAATTTTATAGGATAAAAAACCCCTTTAATTTAATACAGAAGAGGAAGAAAAATACTCAATAGTGTGGTCCCAGTTTTTTGCCTGACTACAACAATAAAAGTGTCCAAAAGAGACAATACACACGTAATCAAGAATGAAACTATGAACAAACATAAAATTTGGAGACATTTTTTTCTCTATCATTTGAGTTTTGGGTAGATTTTGCAAATTAAAAATGTGTTTGATGTTATCTCATACTTCTCCATTTCATTTTCCCTTTGTATGTAGTTTCAATTACCTGACTACTTCACAAACAATCTTTGTGATTTTATTATTTTGGTTCTGCTCATCTGGGCAGTAGACAAGTAATACTCACAAATTTCCTTCATTCTTTTCCAATCTACTTTGTATTTCTTTTTTCTGTTATCTCTTTCCTGTACAGCTCATTTTCTTTGAATTACCGTATTGAACAAGGACAAGAAGCAATAAGCACAAACTGAAACACCGGAGGCTCCCCCTGAATATCAGGAAACCCTTTTTCACTGTGAAGGTGACTGAGCACTGGTACATGTTGCCCAAAGAGGTGGTAGAGTCTCCATTCTTGGAGATACTCGGAATCCATCTACACATGGTCCTGGACCACATGGTTGGTGGCACTACTCGAGCAGGGCAGTTGGACCAGATGACCTGCAGAGGTCTCTTCCAATTTCACCCATTATGTGATTCAGTGATGTCTTCTTTCCAGTGAACTTACTCAAACTTCCTTTTGCCTTTTTTCCATTTAATTTCTCTTACTCAGTTCCATGCTACCATTTCCTATTCTGTTTTATATTCTCTGTATATCACTCTGTCCTTCTAACATGCATAATCCTGATTTCTCTTTGGAAGAGTTCCCAAAACAAGTGCTGGAGGGAATAGGTGCAATGAAGCTTTCAGAAAAAGCTAAAGTTAGATGTATAATAGCCCAAACTGACTCCACAGGGTGAGACAACTGATCCCAGTACAAGTGATGAGGACTGCAGGATAGAGGGCACAAAGGAGAGACATCTAAGTGAGTATTTAAATCATCACTAAAACAACTGTTTTAGGTTTTTTCTCTTTTCATAGCAGAAAAACCTTAAGGGTTTAGTTATGCAAGCTTTTGGCAGATGGAAGATGCCCTCTTCTGTGAAGATACCATATTAGCCTCAACTGACATTGCTCGTGCAATGTGAAATGTAGTTAATTCTTTTGCTCTGGCATGAGAATGGTAACCATTACTGCATTTATCCACTGAAACCCTATTTGCACTTTCTTCTTCTTCCAGATCTTAATTTGATTTTACCTTCATGATTGTTAACTGAGGTGTTTTTTCAATTAAAGGTTGATATAATCTGCTATGCTTTGTAGTATTTTAATTTTAAGAGTACTAAATAAAGATAAGGTCCCAGAAATAAGTTCTTAGAGGACCTGCAAAAATCAGAAAAACTCAAAAGAGCAATTCATACATTGAGTGGGTTACAACCTGAAGTTACCTGTCTCTTCCTATATTCTAACAAGAGAATGATATAAAATTGAGTTGAGTTCAACTAGGTGCCTAAAGTTATATGAGAGGAACAGTGGAACAGAGGCTCAGGATTATGAAGCTCCAGAACAGCATAGGGGTACACACATGTGGTGGGATTCACCTCACTAAACCCTGTTGTTTATATAAAGTAGATGTCCACATGAGAGCTAGTCAGTTTAGCCTCTTCCTATTGTCAATGTGGAAAGAAATAGCCACTTTGAGGGAATAGTTCATCTTTCAAATACCTACTTCAGAATGATACAAATTGTGCACTAGAAGTACCTTCTTTGCTTTGAATATAAAAGGAGCCTAAGGTATTTACAAAGTTGGCCCGAACATTTGTAGTGTTAAAATGTATCTGTAGTTAAAATTTCTTTAAAGTGTATCTGTAGTTAAAATTTCTTGCAATCAGAAGACGTAAAGATATTCATGTATTTTCTTAAGTCTTGCAAAAGAGTAGCATTTAGGAGATGGCATAAAGTTATCCTAATGAGATAATATGCTATATGACAAAAAACCTGCAATGGAAACCAGATTTTTTATTTTACTTTTGTTCAGAAACAGAAAGTTTCTGAAAGAATTACACAATACTCAAACTGATTTGGCACAATGCAGCTCAAGTCCTCATCTGCTATTTAAGGGTCATTTTCTGTACTCTGCTTGTTTCTTGATTATTTCTAACAGCGTTACACTTTAAAGCTTAAAATTCCCTTATGCCATCATAATTTTGCATTTACTAGAATTAATTTTGGTTTACGGGTCCAGAAACAAGAAGCTTCTCACCACATGTAACACAAAAGCATCTGAAATGTTCAGACAAATCTTCAGCATTGTGCTACAGCAAGCACTGAACAACGAGGCACATTTCCCAGGTCAGAACATTCCAACTAAACCTCTGATCCATTAAGAAGCCTACAGGAAGGCGACATGCAGAGAAATTCTTGGCTTTGTACCCAAAGAAATTAGAAGGCAAAGCCTGATAAACGGAGTCAAGATTTGAAGGCTAGTGTCCTGAGCCACAGCAGGTTAGAAAGGCCTGTTCTAGAGGAAGAAAATTAAAGACCATGTTTATCTTTTTTGCCAAACAAAGCTTTAGTAATTTAAAAGTCCAGACTTTGCAAACACAATATAGGTTTTCACTTCTCTTTCATTTCCACAGAAACACACCACGTTCTGCCATCTCAATAAATCTCTCTTCTAATCCCTTCAAACACTAAACTAGTCATCTGCTTAACCTCACCTCCGTGTCAGTGAAAACTGTCTTCTTGTAGTAATGCTTGCAGACTATATAAACTCTTTTCTGGGCTTGCCTTCAAAGCGAACAAAAAGGAGGGGAGGAAAAATACAAAGAGGTATCTCCATAATAAATGACTGAATAAAGAATATATATACAAGATTACCTTGTTTAGAGAACTGTGCAGGATATCACAGTTGACATCTTGTACTAAGCCTGTCGGATTCACAACTTCCTGGACATTAAATTAATTTATTATTTAGTCTCCTTCTCTTTGTCAGTCTTTACATTCAAAAATGGAAACATAATTTGGCTTAATTTCTTGTTTCGCTTCAGCAAGGATCTGTGCAGCTCTTTTAGTTAGATGTTAACTGTGAAGTCACTAGAATAACCTCATTAAAGTAGAAAAAAAACGTATTCCTCATTAAAAAAATCTAATAGTCTTGGCTTTATGAATAATTAAATTGTGGTAGGAGCTGAATCAGGACTCTTGCTGTTTTTTTATCATGGCTGCACATAGAGAATGAAATTTTGGTCTCTCACTGAATTTTCATGAACTTACTTACGATTTAATTCTGTACATGAAGCACAATCTGCTTAAGACATGAAACAGAACGTAAGAAAGCTACCCTGGTTAGTATTGCAAAAGCACCTCAGTTGGAATTTCATTTATGCTCTACAGGAGAAAAGGATACTACAATAAAAACATTCTTAGCCTGAATTTATGCCTCTGTAGACTCTTATGTTTCACTACAGGAGTCTGCAGTCGAGTTGTATATATTGTCCAGTCCTCTGAATCACCTTGTAAACAAGGTGATTTTATCTCCAGTAGCAAGCTAATCCACTGTAGCCCATAATGATAGTGAAAATAAACACAAGAACTGTACAGCCTGATGATAGAGGCAAGGAAATCAACACATGGGAAAGCTTACTGGACAGAAGAATCTGCATAATTAGATGAAAATACATATTGGGCCATCTCAGAGCAGCATGCACAGATCACAGAATTCGCAGCTTGCAGCAGGCAGGTAATAACACCACATGTTTTTCTTGAGAATGGTGTCTAACGGACAAAATACAACCTTTTCACAATTCATCCAAACATGGTTAATAAAATATTCTATAAAACCCCAAACTAACTGTGTTTGCTGCCTGTACAAGGAAAAAGAATTTTGATATAGTTAACAGTTATGGGAAAAGGATAAAGCTGCAGATTTGGACATGTTTGCTTTGTATCCGTATCTCCCCCAAAATGTCTTTCCTCACCAGAGAGATAGGAGCTCTTCAGATTTGAAGAGCTATAGTTTATTAGACACTGTCAAATCAAAAGATGCAATTTTGTTTCTTAGTCCCCAATTAAAACATAACTATGACAGATACTAATCGTACAGAAACCACTTTTTAAAAGTTCCCTGCATATAAAAACAAAATATCACATAAGCATTTATAAAACTAACAAAAATGTCGTAATTCTCATGATGACAAATGATATCTAAATCTAACTGGTTTTTAAGATGAATGGAACACCTGGATAAGTATTTAAAGTTATTTCTAATAGATTTTGGGAAATAGGACACAGTACACCTCTGCAATGGTGTTATCCACCTACTACTTAAATCAAATTTCATGACAAATAATGTCAGATAGAAGTAAGAATACTCACTTTTGCTTTTTCCATTTTTTCCTGCTAAATGCTATTATTTTGATTTAAATATTTATTTATAATTATTTTTTTCAACCACTTGACAAAAAAAACCCATCCAAACCACCAGAGCTTCACATATGGAAGGAGGAACACTATGTACAGCTGACAAACACATCCAGCACTCCTGCTTCAGAAGACTAATCCTTGGTTTGCTACACAGTCATCTGTGAAATAAAACTTCTGAAGTGTAGAGATCTAACACTATGATTTCTTTATGACTCATATGACATTTGTATGCAGTCTTCTAATTTTGACATTATTTTTGTAAAATGTTGGTGACACAAGAGAACTGTAATAGGGTTTTAATTATTATTTTGTTGAAGGAAAATTATGAAGGTGTGTTAACTTGTCTGATTGTTAACTTTGCATTGCATTCCTAAATTGTTATGATCATCTTCTATCTCGTGGTTAACAATGCTTTGTAAAATCCTATGTATGCCTACATTTTACAGAGAAACGCAGTAACACAGTATGTAATAGAAAACTGCTTTTGTCTTGTATGGGCTGCAGGCTCATAAAAGTGGAAACTTCCAGTTTAAAGGAAGTTAAAATTTTCTTACTGGTATGTGCCAACAGACTAGTTTAAACAGCCTAAATCTATGTTGTATGTTACGCCACTATTCTGTTTAAAAAACAACAACAAACACAAACCAAAAAAAACACCAAAACCACAAACAAACAAACAGAAGAAGACCTAGAATCTGTAATTGCTAGGGGGTAAAAAGTCAGGGCAACCCAACTAGGCAGACCCTAACCAAGAAAAGCAGCCGACTCCTGCCAACATTGCAAGACTCTGCAGCCAAGGAGGTGCCTCTGCCCACTGGGAAGAGTCACAGGGTTATCACAGATGAGCTTGACTTGGATCAAGGGGACACCATACTGAGCCAAAGAAGAGTTGAATGTACCCACCAGAGGAGAACCCCAGCCCTGACTATTGGAAATAGTATCAAGAGGAAGCCCATGCTTCGCCACTATCAAAGGAGGAAAATCTCGATGCCTCCTCTGGCTGCTGACACAACAGCCTTGCCTCCTCTGCTGTTGTCAGCTCAGACATTTCCCTGCGCTGACTCAATGCTCTGAGCCAGCAGGGAACCATGCGTGTCTTCTGCTGGTTATTGGCTCACAGGTGGATCCACTGAGCAGCAAAACCAGAGCAAGGAGCAGCGAGCAGGCAGGAGGCCAGGAACAAATTGAGGCAGAAGTGGGGGGAAAAAAACTGGACCTCTCCTTTTTCATGGGGGTTAGCACTGCTCGACCCATCTGGTGAAACCACAGCCTCACTAAGAGCAGAAGGAATCAGACTGCTCTGCATGGAAGTAGTTAGTTGGAGACACACTGCGTTTCCTTTGCCTCCCTCTCTCCCTCCTGTAACGGGTTGCTTGGCAATGCTTGTTTGTTTAATTTGTTGTTTGCGAGCAGAGAATAAAAGATTGCCGAGTGCCAAGTTTTAATTTTCTGAGTACCTGCTAAAAGGCTTAATTCAGTGCTTTTTCAGCAGAGATTCTTGGAAGTTAAATGTTCCTTATTCAGTCCAAAACTAACAAGGCTAAAAGCACGTTTTGCAGGTGGGAAATACTTTACTGCATTTCTTAAAATTTCAGATTTGATTCTTCCATAATGTCCTTAGGAAGGACACTAGTGCAGTAACCTTCCTCCACATAGGTACTTGTTCTGTAGCACAAAAATTGGTGTTCTTCAAATGGCATATGCACTCATGAATGTTAGAAATACATATGCAGGGTAACAGATTTTAAGACACGCTGTGTGCTTCAGAAGCAACGGGGAAATATTTCAAAAACACAAACACTGCAGCTTAATTTTTATGACCAGACTGAGCTGCAGCCATGTTTACTTGTTGCTGGATGAGCAGGAAATTGTGATTCCCCAGTTCTATATTGTGGGGCTGCACTAATCAAATGCTATAGTATCTAATAGAGACTACAGTGAGGGAGAACAGAAAACCGGGAAGAAAACCAGGCTTAATAGGATTGCTTTAAACATAGCTCTTCAGCATATTGTACTTGGCATCCTCCTCTACTCCTTTGAAAGCAGGTAAATACCATCAAAGAGCTTTTCTTCCCCATGTTGCATGTAAGTAAAATTATTATGGTAGTTAACTATGGTAAGTCAAAAAATGTTTATTTGTTGTATTCAGGTTACAAGTATCTAGTAAGGAAATGCCTCCATAAGGGATATAACTACTTGAGAAACAAACACCTCCCTCCACTGCAATTTTACAGGTTCTATCTTATTTCAGGAAACAGCTGCACCTTCTAGAACTATTCTACCCTTTGCTATGAAAAGTGACCCTCTTGCTCAGGCAGTTAAATATCGATCAACAGATCTTGGTAATTTATTGTATTTTTTAAATTCCACTTCTTTCCTTTTTGTTCCGTTTATTTCTCCTCTCAGCACAATTAAACTGGGTCCAGCCAGGTGGCTACCTACGCAATACAGGTGCGTGAAATGAGTAACTCCTATGTATTGCAGTATTTTCTCTCTTGAAATATTATTTACAACTAGAGCAATTTCCCTGAAGCAGTAATTTAACTCACCTGTCACATCTTGGCATCCAGAGGGATATAACTTTTTGTTATATATATTTATTTTCTGGTTTATATACATGTGTATATCTATATATGCATACATATTCCTGACTTAAATGCTTCCTCATGTCCTTCTTTGTGCTGGTTCAGGAAGTTAACCAGATGAAAACCACCTAAAAGGAAAATGCTGTTTTTTTCCCAAATCACTTCCCTGAACTGACTCTCTACATGGTCACAAATATTGGTTCCTCTGCCTGCCAGAAGATAAGACCATGTAGCCAGAACACAGGACTATGCCAGCCTTGGATTTAGATCATTCTCAGCACACATATGCTCAAACCAGATTTAACCAAGTAAATTTGGGTACAAAAAGCAGTCCAGCTTCTACATCATGAAGATGTAGAAGATATGGGTGTGGTTATTTCCTCAGAGGGGAAGTTCTCAGAGTGAAAGGCAAGAAATGAAGTTCTAAAAGGTTCAGTCCTTTATTTCACATCTCCATTAATGACCTTGGCACAGAAAACAGCAATGCATTAACGAAAGCTGCAGATGACACAAACTTGTATAAATCAAAGACTTAACTTCATACAAAAATAACTGATTCTGAAGAGGGTAAGAATAAATATGGGATGACATTTAGCTACGCAAAATGCAATGTTACATGCTCAGAGATTACTATTAATTATTTCTAACTTAAGGTGTGATCTCTTAAAAGCAGGGATCACTAATGGATTATAAAATGAGCATGAGCCACCAATGCAGTAAGTTGTGAAAGGCGACACATAAAGATAAATGTGGGACATACAAGGAAGTATTAATGCCATTATACAGGCTGCTAGTGAATGTCTTCTTTTTGTTATTTTTTTTTTTCAGTTTTGTCTACGTTCAACTAAGAGCAACACAAAGGTGAAAAGCTGAATTGTCTTTCTTGGGTAAGAAATTAGTGACTCCAGTGTGTCACTTGCCTTTTGTATGGCATTTTTCTTCCTTAACCCTAATAAGATCCCAGTTAAAGTAAACACAACAAAGTGGGTTGCTATGACTAGTCTGGCAAGCAGTGCACGATAACAAGCTCTTCAGTCCACAGTGCAAGTTGTCCTACCTACAGACAGTAGGACTGGAAAAAATATGAAAGCAGTATGGCAAATTATTTTATACACTGGTAACACTGATGTACCCAGAGTTGGAAACATGGCCATCACTTGCATGAATAGATAAATAAGTACTAAAGAAAAAAATTACTTTGCATTTACATACAACCTTATTTAGCCTTTAAAAGAAATTAGCTTCTCAAAAGCCACAGATGAACAAAACTGGAAACTGCTGGCTTTCTGCCATGAAATTATTTGTCACTATCCAGACAAAACTCCAAACTCTAGCTCCCCCATCACAAGTGAACGATTTTGAATATTAATGGATGGGAATCGGTGTGTACTTGCATCCATTTTCCCCCACAGCTTCAACAAGCACATGCAAAACATTTTGGTTTGAGTGACACACGGACTTGAAACCTCAGGTAATCAAAACCAACGATGAACTACCCCAGCATTACACGTATATGTCTGCATACAGATATATACATACATATATATGTGTGTGTGTACATGTATGTAAGTTTACATATATGTATGTATGTATATAAATATACACATACACTCATAGTATATAGTTACACAGAAGCACACCTTTAAATCCAGCAGTCTCTTGCTGGCATATATTCAGAAGAACGGAGATTCATCTTCGTTTAATGGCCCCACAACCTCCGACCCCAGTGCAGGCGGCCAGACCGCCATCCGCCACGTCCCTCAGCTTGCCCGGCCCGGGACACGCCGACTGCAAGCCCTCGGTCCTGTCCGGCCCAGCCCAGACCCTCTCCTCCACTTCCCACCCAGGGCTGCTACTCCTCGACGCCTACGGAAACGCTAGGATCCCAGTACCTGGGTCCTTCCTCTGCGGAGGAACACACAGAGCTACTGCCTCATTAGAAATCCTCACTGCGTTCTCCTTTGCCCCTCATCCACCCCTCAGCCTCTCCATTCCCCGCGCCAGGAGGACATCGATGTAGAGTGCCCCTGCTCCTTCCCCTGTAGCGGTCGGCAGGACATTTTTAATTTTCCTTTGCGATCAGGCGCGCAGCGGGCAGCCCAGAAGCCGGAAGGGGCAGCGAAGGCCCCGCTGGGCGGCAGTTGACGTGTCTGTGGGGAGCAGCGGTGGCGGCGGCGCTGGGGAGCATCATGTGAGGAATTGAGTGGTCCTGAGCCCTGCCGCTCCTCTTCCCCCCCCTCCAGCCTTAACCCGGTGCTTTCTGCTTGCTTTCTCCAGGTCGAAGGTCACCTTTAAAGTGACGCTCACGTCGGACCCGCGGCTGCCCTACAAAGTGTAAGTTGGGAGGTGGGCCGGGGCTTTGTGCGGTTACTTCACATGTCGGGACTTTGGTACGTGTTTTGACAGCCGTGCGTGCCTTTGGTTGCTTTTTAAGCCTTGATCTGGACCTTAAATGGTGCATGCACGTCTTTGGCGTGAGTTTTACCATTGGTAGAAGTGAAGCCTGTATTTTAATAACACATAGAGTTGCTTTTCAGTTTGTCACAGAGGACACGTATTCACATACCTTGTAATTTCAGGTTAAGTGTGCCTGAAAGTACACCTTTCACAGCTGTCTTGAAGTTTGCTGCAGAAGAAGTAAGTAGAAAGTGATGATGTTGGTTTTTAACTTTTTGAACATACCTGAAGTGTCAAGGGAAGAACAACCCCATGTATCAGTACAAGATGGGGGCTAACCTGGGAGGCTGGAGACTAGCTCAGGGAAAAGGACCAAGGAGTCCTGGTGGACTATGAGCCAGCAGTGTGTCCTTGCAACCAAGAAGGCAAGTGGCATCCTGGGGTGCATTAAGAAGAGTGTGGTCAGCAAGTTGAGGGAGGTTCTCCTCCCACTCTGCCCTGGTGAGCCCATATCTGCAATACTGCATCCAGTTCTGGGCTCCTCAGTTCAAGAAGGACAAGGAACTACTGGAGAGGCACTAAGATGATTAGGGGACTGGAGCATCTTCCAAATGAGGAAGGCTGAGAGAGCTCCATCTGTTTAGCCTAGAGGAGACTGAGGGGGGTATCTCATTAATGCATACAAATATCTCAAGGATGGGTGTCAGGAGGATGGGACCACACTCTTCTTGGCTGTGCCTAGCAACAGGATGAAGGGCAGTGGTCACAAACACAGGACATTCAGCTTAAAGATAAGGAAAAACTTTTTTACTGTGAAGGTAACAGAGTACTGGAACAGGCTGCCCTGAGAGGTTGTGGAGTCTCCTTCTCTGGAGGAATCCAAAACCTGCCGGGATGTTTTCCTATGTGATCTTCTCTAGGTGATCCTGCTCTAGCAGGGGATTTGGACTAGATGATCTTCAGAGGTCCCTTCCAACCCCTACCATTCTGTGAAAGCTAAAGCTTTTCAATTGTAAAATATAGTGGTTAATTCAGCACAAAGAATGCTAGTTAGATACATGTGGACACAAGCTTTACTGGTGTTGGTGGGGGCATGCCAAAATTTTCAGAATCGTAAACTTAGCAATTCTTGTACAATTTACACATCAAAACATATTTGAAGAGTTGCATCCTGTGTCAGATTAAGTGTACAGAGATAAAGAGATGTTCATCTGGGTGTAAACGGTAAAATAAAGTGCTCAAAAGTATGATGGCTTTTTTCATCTAGTCAGCAAACAGATTCAGTTGAGAGTCTCTTCTTGCAACTCCTCTTTTTAGGAAAACTTGAGGTAATCTTGGGTTACAGAAAATTTAATTTGTTAAAGCATTGGAATTGTAATAAATAAATAATTAGAAAGGGCAACGGACTATGTATTTTGAGTCTCCTTATGTTGTTAGTGTTATCCCACTGTGTGACAGAAGTTCTTAGTGGAATCACAGCTTGTGGGGAGGAGGTTGTGGATTGTTTGTTTGTTATAACCTTACTTGGACAGAACAATATACAAAATAATAAATGCTGTTAAAGATATTTGCTGATTTAATTGCCTTTTTTTCCTGTGGTGTTTTCCCAGTTATTCTAACCTGAGCTAATGCAGGTGTGCCCACACAATAGAGACTTAGACCGAAAGGTCTAATAAACTGGTATGAGGGACCAGGGAAGATTGGAGTGGGACTGAGTAGTTGGAGACACGAGGAGTGAGGGACCACTTCTGGTGGGAGGGTTGCCATCAAACTTGTTAACTTTATCTGTTCATGGAACCACAATGTTAGTTGGTGGTAGGGTCCTCTGTGAAATGGATTTAGAGAAGAAATAATTAATTAATTAAATATTCACATTTAGCAAACCATTCTTTTAGCTGATGTGAGTATTGTGGGTATTCATGGGAGTTTTGCTGTCTGACCTCTGTCCACTCTGGATCCGCACAGTTTTATGTAGAAATTGTAGATGTGTTTTAGAGGCTTTATATGATATATATACATTAGCTGTATATGAGATTATTTTTTACATTCTTACTGTTAAATATGTAGTACCTGTTTTATCAACTTCATTATTCAAATCTTGATCTGAAGACAAATTGTTTGTTTCCTCGAGGCCTTTCTACAACAACACTGGTATCTAACTTACCTTTTGCAGAAATTACTGTTTTCATGTCACCCTGTAAGATAAGGAGGTGACGTGATTTATGGATTTGTTTTTATTTATGGATAAAAAGCAAAGAGAAAATAAGTTAAAAAAAATTCTGCTAGTTTTGTGTGTCTGGAGATAGAAAGAGCCAGTTTTCAGTATATTAATAATTAAGTACTGTATTCAAGCATGGTTTCTGTGAGCTTTAGCTGTTACTGTTAACGCATGGAGTTTCTGCAAATCAGACTTGGAAGTCTGAAGTTGAGCAATGAGAAAGTGAGGAAAGCACAACGAGTGAATGCCACTGAAAGGCATGGTTGAAGTGAGTTGTTGAGCAGATGAGGGAGTTCTGCAGTTCTTCCAGGGAAGCACTCAGTGTTAGCATTCATAGTTATTTTACCATTTTCTTATGCAATATAGAGGATGAAGTGCTTTGAGAGGAGGTTTCGCTGATACTTGCTAATTGCAGTGACACCAGTCTTTTACCTTCTGAGATGCTCATTGCACTAAGTGAAGGAAGTCCAAGGAACAACCTTTGGTCCTTAGACCAACCAAGTAGCACTGATTGACTTGTACCCACCTTATCCTTTCTGTTGTGTGTGGTTCAACCACGTTAGATAGTGCAAGATGTTTCTCTGTCCCTGCCTTCCTGTACTCCTGAGAAATAACTCTTTTTGGCTCCCCCATCTCAGTTCTAATTTTGTGAAATAGTTTGAATCCTGTATGTAGTGCAACCCCACCTGAGTAGGGATTTTCATGTTGTAAAACTGAACACATATGATGCACATGGAGGTGGGCTACCATGGAGGCTCATGGTGGTGATTGAGAGTACAAAGCCTACTTAGGCTGGTGTCAGAAATCTGAGAAGGGAGCCAGATCTGATGCAGCGCTATTAGTGCTTCCTTTTGTAAGCAAATCCTGGAGTGAACTCTTCTCTTGGAGAAGTGCGGATGGAGACCTCCCAATAGAACCAGAGAGCAAGCTAGTCAATTCAAGCTAATTCTTTTTTATCTCCTGTTAGACTTAAAAGGTATGCTTCTTAGAAGTTCATTTCCATGCAAGTTTTAGCTATTCCTTTATTATACTAAGAACTAATATTTCTTAACTTTGCTTATGCTGAACTTATGTTTTATCCAGTGAGTAATAGTAATTTGATTTAATGGGTTGTTTAGCACTGCAAATTTTGCATTGTATTGAGGAATCTAATCAACTTTGAATTAAAACCATTATTTTGCTATATCTGTAAATCTGAGGGGAATCTTATATTTTTTTGTAAGTGAACCAGCTAAAATTATAACTGAATATTTTATAATTCTATAATTTAATATTATTTGACTATTTCCCGTATATTTTCTGCTTTAACTATTTCCCCTATGTTATTTTGTGCTACTCTTATTTCTTTTAGTTCAAAGTTCCTGCAGCAACAAGTGCCATTATAACCAATGGTAAGAACATAGTTTATATATAATTTGATAGTTTTTGTACTGTAGTTTCAATGAAGGGGTATTGATAAAAGCAGACATGTCTTGTCTTTCACAACCTCTACAGACTGAAAACTGAATTTAATAATATTGCTGATTTATTTAAATTGCTTATGCAGGGGATTAAGGTTTTAAACCACTAATATTATTAATTTGGTTTTGTCATAACATAGAGTGTGGTTTTTTCTGTGCTGAAGGTTTCTTGTTGGCTCCTGTGATAAGTTTTGATTATAGGAAATATCTGCTAGGAGACCTGATATAATAATTACGTCTTGTTTATATATTTTTTTGATCTGTAAGTTTTGTGTAGAAATTGTATTATGTCTGTTTCACTTTTCCCTCTTTTTTCTCTTTTTTTTTTCCTTTCTAGATGGAATAGGAATAAACCCTGCACAGACAGCAGGTAAGCTATTATTTATGAAGCCCAGTATTAAAAACCTCAGTTATTTTTTTCTTTAAACTAATGCATAGCACTTAGGGTTGATTTATATTTTAAGTTTTGATTTCTTAAGTGGGAGAACCATTACCCAGCAGTTGGAAACTGCCGTCAGTGTAGTGTGAAAAAGATTATATCCACAGAACTGTTGTTCAACATTTGTTTATTTGGGTCTGTGAAAAAATGAGGCATAGCTATTTAGTGTGCAGTTTAAAGGAACAATACTGTGTTACATGTTGCTGAAATAAGTAATAGTTGCATTTTTTCCCCACTATATCTAGTCCAGTAGTAGTTGCTATTTTAGCAGCAGTTCTGATGACATATGTTTAAAAAATAATACAGTTTTAGAGCAGGAACTCTAGGCGCTTTGGAAAGCATGTTTTCAATAAAAGATATTCTTACTGATAGCCTTCTTGTTCTCAACTGGGGATCCCACATGAAAAATCTCTGATTTCAAGTGTGGAGGCTTGCTCGGATAGCAGAGTTTCTCTCTGTCACAGAAAAGTGTAAAGCTTTTCCCCATCACCTCCTGAAATATGTGGAAACGTAGTACAGGTGTTGATCTGGACTAATAATGGTCTGTTGTATGGAAGCAGGTTTCTGTGGACTTATTCTTGAAAATTCTATACTTTTAAATTAATTTTGAAATTATTACAGTAATCTAACACCAACCCATTAGAGACGAGAGTTATGGTGGAGTATTTCATTAGGGAAGAAATGGTCATAACTTTCTGTAAAGAAATAATAAAAATGGCTTTGGTGCTTGAGGAACACAGTCATCCAGTGAAAACTGTGAATCTAATTTTACTCCTGCTTGCAAAAGTTGATGGAGAGTAGCTACCTCTCTGTTTTTTTTGCATTGAATCTCTGCCAGGTCTCATTTGTGGCCTTTCTCTGCCAGTTGTTATTGAAGGTACCACACCATTTTTTTCAGATTTAAAGAAAGAGTAAGAAAGCAAGGTATTAGCATACTTAGCTGTGTAAGATGAATAGTATAAAGTAGATCATTGCAGAGCACATAGTAGTATCTGATGGTCAGAAGAGCAATTCCTTGACATTAGTTAGTATTTGTAATTAGGGAATTAGTAATTAGGAAATTAGTAATTAGTTAGTATTAGTAATTAGGGAATTTCTTGGAGTTGTAAAAGGAACCATTTAAGTGTAATGACCCATTTCTGAGGTCTGTGATTGTATTAACAACATTTGAAAATTAAGATCACGTGAGCATTTGGCTTTCTGCTCCAGTGAAAGTTTCTGTCTGTCCTGGGCATGCCTTAGGACACCTGGATTATGGTTTGGCAGATGTACTGCCTCAGACAGAGTCCTTTGCTGGTGCTGTCCTCATCATGATCCCTTGACCAAGAGTATTAGAAACAGACAATAAAACTAATAATTTAGTTTAGCTACTAGATCATCACCCAAATGTGAAGCCACATTTTCACATGAGTACTCAAGAATACTTAGGTAAAGTCAGTTGCTTAATTTAAGGTATACTTACACTGTTTGTCTTCCTCATAAGTATACTTTCATTTTGTATTATGTAGCTCAAATTAATTGTAGCTTAATCCTGCAAAATAAATATATTTAGGACTACTTGACTCATGAATGAATACACCCATATGGTAGTTAAAGCTTGCAGCTGTGCATATTGAATTCACATCTCCAATTGATTTGCTTTACCTCTCCTGAGTTTTTATAAATGTTGATGTATTATTTTGTAATACTGTAAGACAGCATCTCGTAATCAAGGATCAGGTAAATCAAAAGCATCTAGATGTATAATGTTTTCATCACAGTCTTAATCTTATCTGCAAATGCAAGATTAGACACATCTTGCTCGTGGATCATTATTTTTAACACAGAAGGTACCATTGCCCTGACAATGCTGTGTGATGCTGCCCTTCAACTGGGGGAAAAAAAACCTCAACAACCCAAACAGAAAGAACAACCTACATCAAACCCAGGACCTAGACCAAAATCTCTCCTCGATTTACAAGTAAACATATATAATTTAGGTATAACCATATGTTCAGCCTTATTAATGGATATCTCAGAAACTTGGAGAGGTAAAATGTACCTTTTTCCCCACTGTTTTTTTCTTGCATATATTAAAGTTCCTGTAAATTGAACATACTTACTTTCGTCTTCAAAAACTTACCAAATAAGATGATCTAGGAATAAAATCGTAGTAATCCTTGTGGATTTCAGAGGTTTTGTACCATTCCAATATTTCCCCACCTTTCTGGATGAAACTACTCCTCAAGTATGACTTTCATTCTTCATACATACATAGAGCAGAGGAGATGAAAGCTGCAAAAGCTAGGCTTAGCACTTAATTCCTGTATTGATTTAAATTTTAAATCTTTGATAGTTCAGGGAAGAACATACCATAACTTTAATAAAACCACTGTGATATTTGTCAGTGCAAACCTCATGAAGTTCAACAAGACCAAGTGCAAGGTCCTGAACATGGGTGGGCACAATCTCAAGCACAAATATAGGCTGGGTGGAGAATGGATTCAGAGCTGCCCTAAGGAACCTGGGGGTGTTGATTTATGAGAAGCTCAACATGAGCCAGCAATGTGTGCTTGCAGCCCAGAAAGCCAACCATATCCTGGGCTGCAGCAAAAGAAGTGTGGCCAGCAGGGCGAGGAAGGTGGTTCTGCCCCTTTACTCCGCTCTCATGAGACCCCACCTGGAGTACTGCATCCAGTTATGAGACCCTCAGCAGAAGGACATCGAGCTGCTGGAGCAGGTCCAGAGAAGAGGCACGAAGATGATCAAAGGGCTGGAGCACCTCCCCTGTGAGAACATGCTGAGAGTTGGGGCTGTTCAGCCTGGAGGAGAGAAAGCTCCAGAGAGACCTTTCAGCAGCCTTCCAGTACTTAAAGGAGGCCTACAGTAAAGATGGGGAGGTACTCTTTATTAGGGAGAGTAGTGATAGTACAAGGAGTAATGGTTTTAGACTGGAAGAGGGTAGATTTAGATTAGATATTAGGAAGAAATTCTTTATTGTGAGGGTGGTGGAACAGGTTGCCCAGAGAAGCTGTGGATGCCCCCTCCCTGGAAGTGTTCAAGGTCAGGTTGGATGCAGCTTTGAGCAGCCTCGTTTAGTGGAAGCTGCCCTTGCCCATAGCAGTGAGTTTGGACTAGATGATCTTTCAGTCCCTTCCAACCCAAATCATTCTGTGATTAATGATGGAAACTGGGAGGTGGGGTGAACTGCTGTCTGCATGAGATGCAGCTGTGCCCTATTTTAAAATTTTAGAGTTTTATGAGAGACATTGCAATATGGATGCTTTTCATCTAGACTGGTAAGATTAGGTCTGTGGTTTGCTGGTGTGACAGATTTGCACTCAGTGAGTTTTGCAGACCTCTTCAGTACGTGGTCTTGGCAAATCTTGACCAATAGAACATCTTCTAATAACATTGTTTTGAACTGATTTTCTAATACTCATTATTTTGAATAAGTAGAATTGTTTTGATCCTGAATCATGTGCCGGGAAAGTGAAGTTTGAAAAAGGGTAGCTTTGTTCCAAGATGCTAATAACTTCAACAAATGTCAAATATCTTAATCTTTTTTATGAGAGCACTCTACTTCCATGAAATGGGGTGCTTGAGAGAGAAGTACACTTACTCTGTTTTTTCAAGTCAACTCAAAGATGAATAAAAATAGGTAGATATTTTGAAGAACTGTTATTGTAGAATTGCATATAGTCTATTTCATGCAATAGCATTATGAAGTTAAAAAATGAAAGTTCCATATAGGAATTAAATAATGCATCCCTGTTAGCAGTGTGGTTTCATTTTTAAATGTTATATTTAATAGAAGAAAACAGCAGCCTGGATGACAGTCTTGAATACGTGCAGAAAATACTCTAGACATCTCAGTATTAGAAACTTCTAGTTTTCATGCTGTGTCCTTTTGAAGAGACTATTATGATTAAGACTATACAGTAATAAAGTTCAAGATTTTTTTATGCTAGGAAGCTGATTTATATCTGGTTATGAGGAGAGCCTTCCTGAAAGATAAGTACAGTTCAGGTTCTGAAGTTAGAAGCAGGTAAGTACTGATTCAAGGAGAGATTAAAAATTAGTATATGCATGAATGAATGACCTCAATACAAAAAAAATTTATAGGGAAATAAACCTTCATTTCCTGGTCTTGAAATTATTATGGCATATAAGTGAAATTAGGCATTCAAGTATGGAACTACTAAATTTGAAAGGCCATAGTTTGCAATTCTTAATAGATGGCTTTGAGTCTGGTATTTTTATTTCAAAATAAGAGCTCTTTGGAGTAAGAGGCTTGAGATGCAAATTCATGGAAACTTAAAAATGTATTTCTGGTTTATTAGAGGGATTACTGCAGAGATGTTAAATTCTGACCTAACATTATTTTCCTTTAAATGTGTATGCCTGTTTAGGTGACATTTGGTTGGTTGGTAACACATTCTGTTTGTTTGTTTAGGAAATGTATTTCTAAAGCATGGTTCTGATCTACGGATTATTCCCAGAGATCGAGTTGGGAGTTCTTAATGTCTACGGAAAGCTTTGGAATAAGTGATATCGCCGTACAGCAAAGGTCTATTTATTTTGGAACTCTAAGACACAACAAATGAATTGGCCTTTTTTTAAAGCTAGTAAAAATGACTTCCCAGGATTTTTTTTTTTAATTACAAAGAGATAAGGTTTCATTTTCTTGTTAAAATATATTATCTCATGCGCTAATTCTTCCTTGACTAGTAGAAGAATGGGCTCATTCCACGTTATGTTCCTGAAAGAAAGATGAACTTCTCTGTAGGTGTTATTGATGCCACAAGGGTAAACACACAGCCACAATAAATAAATATTTAAATAATGGATATTGTTGAGCTTACTTTGTGGAAGGGGGAACTGTGTTTTGATTTTGCTACAAAGAAATTGTTCCTACTGAGTACTAGATCTTTTTTCTTTTTCTTTCCCTCTAAACTTCCATGTTTAGAGGAACAGTTTTCACGTGGTTCAAGCATTAAAGTCAAATAGTAGGAAAATTTCAGGTGTTTATTACTCAGATAAGTAAATAACTTCCAAATGTTCCAAAGTAATTGTAAGATTTAATTGCTGCAGATGTTTTATATAAAAAGGAAAATGGAGGTTTCTGTGTGTTAAAACTTCATTTGATATATCGTAAAGTTACATTAAATACAGTTTCAGAGAATTTATGAGACCAAATCTTGTCACATGAAGTGCCATCAGCTGAGAGGGATTGCAGTGTAATTTGGGAATTTGTAGGTACTGGTCAAATATGTCATTCCTGGTTCTTTCTAGAAGTCTGGTTTTGGTACTGCATGTTATATGGGAAACTGCAGAATTCACTGAAATGTTTGTCTTCAGATTATATGCTCTCATTTGTAAACTGATGAGAGTAAACAATCAGTTGTGTATTTTAATTAGAGAAATTGCTGGTTTTCTTGAACTGGTAATCTACTTTGGGTTTAATATATCTGGCAAAATCTTACCCTCTTGCATTTTTTCTGTCCGAGTTTAACAGAAAGAACAGTGGGCAATGTAGTGCTTGGTTAAATGAGCACTGTCACAAATACAACTGTCCTGTGCAATAATTGTGCTCTAGAAAGATGCTCAGATAATGTGCCAGTGCAGAAGGACAAAATGCTCTTCTGTGTGTGTGCAAATTTACTGTATAGAGGAAGACTCTACTGAAAGTTATATTTGAGTATAAAAATGTTCAAACTCTGAGATGAATTGTAAAATTCTGGATTTTCCTTTATTTTAATAAACAATTACATGAAAATAATGCAAAGTTTTTTCCTTTCATATTCTTCATCAGATTTTGATAATTAAAAACTCTGCCCTTTAACCATCTAATCAACATGCTTTGAGATTCATTTCAAGCCAAGAGATCCTTATTATGCAGAATTCTGCAGAATGCTGCCCTTAAAGGGCAGAGTGCATAGTTTCTATTAATCTAATGCCACAATATAATTAGGATGAGCCAAATTAATTACTTGTAGTTTTTGTCTGCAAATCTCTTGATTAAATACCTGGAAAACCAGCTGATACTGGAATATAACAAACAGGAACCTTCAGTATTTATGTAAAGGAGGGTTATGTAAAAATAATTTCAGATGATGACTAACACTTAGTATACTGTTACTCAGGTAGTAACACAGATGGCATAAAGTATTTGTTTGACATCATTGCATGTAGTTTTTTACATGCAAAGGATCTGTTCATTTGGAACAATAACTGGTCTTTGTAGTACTTTGTGTTTATTATGCCTTATGTCTCAATGTAGTCTGTAAAATCTGAACCTAACTTTTCCATGTGGTAAAGAGGTTTGATTTCAGTGGTAAGATGTACTTGGCAGATGTATGCAAGTTTATTTTGTTAAGTTTAAGTCATGTTCGACATGATTGTATAGGAAAAATTTAAGCTTAGAACCAGATTTCCTAGGGCTTGGGAGTCGTCGTAAGATTGTGAAAAGGGCTGTACTCTCAGACTTGTGCTGATTTGTCTAACCATACTTTAAGGCATACTTTGGAAATCAACTCTGCCTGGAATTTGTATTGTCTTTGGCTCTGGTTATAACTTTACTGACGTTATATGAAAGACTGCTGTTGTTTGTGATTAACTTTCTCATGCCTTTGTTGAAGTCAATTTAAAAGGTCTTTTTTTCTGTGTTTTACATATGTAATAGGATAGCTGGTTTATTTCACAATGGTATTCTGTGAAAAGAAATTTTGTAGAATCATAGATGTGAAAAGTCCCACCAAAACTTTTTAAGAGATGGAATAATTTTAGTTTTTTACAATATTACAGAATTCTTACTTTTTTCAAATCTATTATTTGGTAGAATTTGAAGATACCATGGAAATTTTTCAGGTAGAGAAGCACAATGATCTAATGAAGTATAGAAAAATTGGAATAGTTAGGAACTGGCCCTGGTAATAGTTCTCTCAGTACTATGGCTTTCTTCCTTGTGTTCCCAAGTCACAAAATCCAACTTCATTCTGTGTTTGAGATGAAAAAAACATTTTTATCTTTTGTTGCTACTAGTAATAACCATAAAAATTGTTGACAACAAGTCTCAAAAGTTGAGAATTATTCTTCTTTGTGTTGAGGTTGATGGCGAAAACCCAGCTCCTGCTGCTGCTCCAGTGGCACAACGAGCAGTCAGAGCAAGAGAAGGATCTGTGCCAGTACAACTGCAGGATGTTAATGGATTCTGAAGGTGCTGAGGGCACAGCAGTCCTTTGCATGGCAGCATGCGGGTGGCCGTCAAACAGAGCACTTTAATGGGGCAGTGGAAAAAACTAAATCCTGCAGTCATCCTAGTAGGCTTTGGAGACCCTTTAAGTGATTCTGGCAGGAGCTCTGAGCTCCACCTGGGTAAAATTCAGTCCATGTGCAATACACAGTGTTCAGATTTAAATACAGTATGCCCAACTATACATCTCGGCAGCAAATTTCAGCCATGTTCCTACTGATCGAAGATAAATACTGAGGAGTGTTCACAAAGGCTAGCATGATCTTTTTGAGGCTAATCTCTGCAGGCTGTTTTCAAAGTTAATGGAAGTGAGGTTCCTACAGAGAGAGACTCAGAGTAGCTAAATGAATCTTCAGTTGAGAATCACCCTCTGGAGGAATCTTTCTGTCTTTACTGATTAGAGAAAGCCATTGAGGCATTGGCCTGCAGGGGCTAATGTTATTCTTTGTGAATGCCTTCCCCAAGAGGCTCTTCCCCCTCCTGTCAGTATTATATGTTGTAGCATTGTACTACCTACTTACTGTTGTTTGATCTTGATGGTTAGCATATGATACTCCCAGGGACTTCTTCAAAACCAACATTACAAGAACTTCTTTAAATGAAAACAGATCTGCTTTTAAATGTGATATAATTGAGTGCATCTTTTTTTCTTTTTTTTACAGCAAGTTCAACAGCCTTGGTGGGAGTGCAGGGAAGCCTTGCTGTTCTTTACAGAAAGCTTTCTCAGATTAAAATTAGTTCTGTCTAAAACAAAGATGAAAATGTGTGTACTGAAGAAGAAAATAAAAGATAATACTACTTCATTTTTTCAAAGTATAGAATTAGCATTCTTTATCTCTCCAAAGAGGTTAAATGTTCCTGGAAAGCAGATTTTAGAGGTTTTGGATTGCATACAAAGAGCAACTAATAGAAAGACAAGGTGCATGTGTCCCTGTTCATTGCTACGGACAAAATCCTGAGGCTATGAGTGGGAAATGTCAGTGTCTTTCACTGACAAGAAATAACAGATCACAGAATATTATGAGTTGGAAGGGACCTCGAAAGATCATCCAGTCCAACCCCCCTGCCAGAGCAGGATCACCTAAACTAGGCTGCACAGGAACGCAGGTCTTGAATGTCTTCAGAGAAGGAGACTCCACAACCTCCCTGGGCAGCCTGGTCCAGTGCTCCATAACCCTAACAGTAAAAAAGTTTTTCCTCATGTTCACATGGAACCTCCTATGCTCCAGTTTGTACCCATTACCCCTTGTCCTCTCATTTGCTGTCACTGAGAAGAGCCTAGCCTCTTCCTCCTGACACTCGCCCTTTACAAAT